>NW_028321888.1:1832727-1985454 GCF_036245765.1 Copidosoma floridanum
ACTTATTTACGGTGATGAATAACTTTACAGCTATTTTTACACACAATAATAAAAAGAGACACAAAACTGGTACTTTAAGAAATAATTCGAGCAAAAGCAAAAAATTTTCAACGCAGGATTGTTGAAGTTTTATTTCTGACTATCAGCAACTCGATACTCTAATATAAGCATGCATTGAAACTTTTCTGCCTCAAGTTATTGTATTGTGCATTATGATAAAAATCATAAAAATCGAAGCAAGTAACAGCCACTAAAAAACTACTTGAGTCCATGGATTAGAAAGTATATGTCAAATATTTTTGAATTCACCAAGTACGAAAAGGGTCTTTGTCTCGAGTCAACTGTATTAGAGGGTAGGAAATGGGAATGACTGATGTAAAGAACACTTAGACAATACACAGCATGGTTATACCTACCGATAACACCTACTGCTGCAATGTTTCTAGTAACAGTTGCAGAAGACAGCAACTATCTATTTCTGGAGCACTGGAACGCAAGTAACCATATTGAAGTGTACTTTATGACAACGTAGATACTTGTTAAGGCTCTCTCTTACATAAATATCAACACTTGGCAACTCTAGTCCTTGTCTCGGTGCGTTGGCGGACTATACGCCACATTATTTACTTTGTACTATTAGTGGTCATATCACTTTAGATAGTTTTCGTTTGCCGTACCACCACCGAGTACACTGGTATATCTAACGTGTCCAGACACATTGTAAATCCACCACATTAAAAACTAGATGAGATTTGCACTTTATACCGTTCAACAAAATATAAAAATTCAATTATTTATGACTACATAGAGACATACCTAGAATTTGATTTTCTAGCTTAAATTTTACTTGTAATGTTAAATAGATGTCTAATTATCATCCAATTAAAAACATTAAAAAATGCACAACCAATGCACTCATTTATTTTTTATTATTTGAATCAATTAAACCAGAAAATGTGTAACAAATATGTTTCCACAATTTTGAAACGCTACTAAATTTTGTCATCTACAATTGTTATTTCTCGAGATTTCGTTATATTGATATCCATGAGATTTAAGTTTGTCACTTGGTACTCATTTTGAAATCAGAAATGTTTAAAACCGCGCTGTTTGTCGGGTTCCTGTAGTTGACTCTCTGCTTCAATTTTGTCACAGTACGTCTGATACCGTTGCAATGTGTTGGAAATAATGACATGTAGTGTTGACAGTATAGTATTGAAAATATTAAGAAGTAAGCTTATTGTCCACTATACATTGTGACCTTAAGAATAAAAGAGAGACTGCTTACAACAAAAGCCAGGGTTTAACTATCTGTATGACTTGGTGGTGCGCGTACTATTTATGGTTATTATTTACATGTGTATGTGCACTTGGATTAGACTATACCAATTTACTTACATGAAATAAACTCTTGATTTTGAAAAAAAGCCGTATTGTTTTATTTGTACGAGTTTGTTACGATGGGAAAGATTGTTCAAGATTGATAAAGATAGGGAAGATACTAAGATATCTTGTAATCAAATAAATATTGTAAGTTTAATGAAAATTAAATTTTTATTTTCACCCACTAGATCTTACACACGCATACATATAACAGTATATCGGCACCTTTTACAGTATTTGATACTGTGAAATATTGTGCAATCTTGCAAAGATTAAACGATGGACCAAAAAAAATGCTTGGAGACAGCTCCAAAAAGCAGTAGCTGTAAAAATCTAATGATAAAGGAGACGCCAATGCTAGGCATACCTTTAAAGAGGCCAAAGATGAGACAGTCACAGAAGCGAAGCCGAGGTCGACACAAGCTATCAAAGAGACTGAGCCGACTAAAGAGGTGTCAGATGGAGTGAGAAAAAAAAATTGTAAAAGAACGAAAGGAAAGAAGCAACTTATAGTCCATATACAGTGTATGTTGAGATCATTAAATTGATAGGATGGTTTTGATTCATTTTTCATTAAGCGCTTAATCACCAGATTGTAAAAGAGTGGTAATGATAGTTACATTATCATTTATATGTACTATGACACCTTTCACGAAGTTGTAACGTTAGCCACCATAAGATAATTTATAGGTTTGCGGGTAAAGGATCTTATTACCTTTCCTTTAGATGTTTGATATACTCGTAATATATTGAGTATTGATAAACATCTAAATTTTCCATAGTTCCTATCTTTTCATCTCTACATGGGGCATTAGAAGGGCTGGAGATAATTCTTAGTTTTATTTCATGCATTAAATAGAATGTTATGGTCTAGGTAAGTACCGTGAACCCACGACTCCTTTATAGTCAACAACGTGATTTTCTCCTCGGTAATTAGCCGTAAATAATAACGAGAACGTCACATACTAAATTTTTAGATTTTTATACTAAATAGATCGATTTCGTAATGTTACTCATGATTAAATAAGGTGTTTGTTCCGTAATTCTCGAAATTTCAAGAGCCAACACGTATTTGTGTTCACATAAAGTACTTTTACTGGGGTACAAGAAACTTGTACCTGCTATAGGGTAGCGTTGAATTGGGCCCAGGGTGCCAGTTCTCTTGAGCAGGCTTGGTAGCTGATGGTATGCATAGAACAGCTACTTTAGATGGGCTTTTGTTAGACTCTTTTAGATTCTGTAAATACAGCTCGGTCCTATTATAATTAGGGCAAGCTTAATATTAGGGTTATCTACCCTATTTGAAGCAACAACCGATTCATAGTTTTTTATGTGTTTTATTTTATATAGTTTATATATTATATATACATCTGTTAATGTACATAAGCATCAATCAATTTGCATTTTTATGATTGATATTGTTTTATTGATACACCATGAAACTAACAATTGTGTAATCATACTAAAAAATTAAAAATCACTTGCGTTATTATTATAACTTGTATCATCGTTAATCTGAATTTTTAAGTCAGCTGAAATACCTGGTACTGTTATATTGTATTACTTAATGTACAAATTACAACAAAAAGCTTCACGATGAAAATCTGGGCAATCATCATCCCTGTTTGCAATTTCTACTATTGGCCAGGTGTATGTCATGCAGCGCCACTCTTGGTGTCAAAATCATGCAACCGCGGGTACCCACATTATACGTCAACAGCATACACCGATGCACAGTTTTAGTAATAATCAATTAATTAGCAAAAAATTAGTATATTAATTCATCTGATAATGGATGTTATCATAAAAATAGGCTTTAGGAATATCACACACTGGATTTGTTTTAAAGTTGTTGAAGCCTTAAAAAAAGGTAAACACTAGGTTGAAAGCAGTCATGTGTGCAATGTTACAGAATTTCAAAGTGATGAAGTTAGCAATTTGACAAGTGCCGTCGTAATAAGGCAGACCTCGGTAACTTCAGCTCCGTACAAAGTTAACCTGCATGTACATTTTATTCAGATTATTTTGAAAATTCTCTAAGTTGCAATGCACATGAAAAGTACCTTTATTTACAGTTAGATAATCACCGAAATTTGTGTAATTTTACTCCATCTGTCTTTGCACTACTGTTACACTGAATAACACAGCACTTTCTTACACCTATATTTCATAAACGTTTAAATAATAGGAATCACAATAATCATGTCTGATTTCACGTATTTATCTTTCTTTTTGCCGTATGCTTCTGAGAGTATGCTCTGGATCGAAAACTAACGAGGCTTCATTAATATATTGTTACATTCAAACATTTTACAACCGTTCTTGGCACCACATAGTTCATTTTTTTTACATTTGTGCAACTGCAATTTCATAATATTGATACTATTTATGCATACTTGATAATAATATCTACGTGAATTTGACGAAATACTGTTATTCTTCCATAATTGAGCAAAACTGACAGTAATTTGGTACCCCAGGTTTCCTGTTTTTGCCACTACGCACGCTGGCGTCGACTTATCTATCCTCTCCCATCACTTGCACCTGGCCAATAAACATCGATTAGTAAGCAGAAAGTTGACCGTGTGTTACTCCGTGACTTAAGACCCCTCTCTTTTTCGTTACGGAAGAATATAAAAACACCTTACGAAGAGGAAAAATTGCTCTTTTTTTGACTGACACGTGCCCTCCGAAGTTGCAGCCAACTCTTGACTTTCACGTTCTACGAGTACATTATCCACGGAGGTCAATAAAAAGTCTAATAAAATAATGAATAATTATACATGTGAATAATAGCAAACACTATAATAATAGAACGAGTAAAAGCAAGACTAAAAAACACTATTGTAAACTTTGTGACGATAAAACTTTTTGCTGAAAGAAATATTTTTATTTAATGAAAAAAAATGTAATACTTCATTTCTACTATTAAGATTGAACTTCATTAATAACGCAAAAAATTACTTGTACTACACATCTACCAAAAAAAAAAAATAATAAAATAGGCTCTCGGAAAATGTTTTGAAAACTTACAAACAGCATTTTTCATTTATATAACTGAATACCATACTTACAAAAGCATGGTCATAAAAAATCGGCATCCCTTGTGAGGATCAAACTTACAGAGTATATAATATATTTGCGATATGGTTTGTATCGAATGATCTATAAATAATAAAGATATGTGAAAAAAACTTTTTTGACGTACATTTTTACTGTGAAATTATTATTAAGAGGGCAAAAGTAGCAACAAAATTCATTATTGGGCCACGGGTGTCAGTATTTATATATAGACGATGTATCAATTATTCAAAAGACTGTATATAAATGCAACGTAAGCTATGCACGATTTTTAACACTGATATATAAATAAAGCCTTTTCTCATCAGAAAATAAGAATTCAAACTAATAGTTAAAGTGGTGGGATCTTACAAAATAAAAAAATAGACAACAGAAAAAAAATTATTCAAAAATTTTTCTGAATGAGCGCTCTAATTATTATTTAATTAGTATAATGAATACAAGAATTATGAGTATTATTACAATGATAACGTGATACATTGTAATAATTAAAAGGGAATAGTATGAAAAAGGATATCAGTCTGTATATCAAATGTCACAAAGCCTAGGTCATTTCTTTCTCTGGATGCACTGTAATCAGGTACGTTTTTTCTGAAACATAAGTTAATAACATTATTTACATTTAATATAATTTTTTTCATCAAAAAATAAAAATTGTAATAAATATATTTTTTATCTTAAAGTTAACAAATTTTATAGTTTGTTGACATCTATTTGGTAACTGAACACTTCCGAGACTCAAAATAAAAGATTTTTTTTGTCTATTCATTTAACTTAAATTAAATAAAAGCTTCTTACATAAAATTATTACCTGTTGTCAGCTTATTTATGTAATGTCTTTATTCATGTAGTAGTTATAGGTCATAACTTAGAGACAGTAAATCTACTAAAATGACTTATAGATTAGTTTAAAAATAGGAAGCACAGAAAGAAAGTCAACTGAGTAGACATATAGCTAAAATTTGCAGACAGTCGTAGAAAAAAATCTGATCGAAAGAGTAGAAAACTAAGAAAATGTAGTACAGGAGAAAGGAAGGTAAATAAAAACTGATTAAGAGATACTGTAAACGAGTTAAACATAGCTAATCGTAGCAAAATCCAACGAAAAAATAAATGTTCTAAATAAAAAAATAGTAATTAATTAACCATTGAAGTTTGTCAAGATGGCCGCAAAAACAGGCCGGTCGATGTAGGGGCCTAGAGAATCTTTCTGATTTGGCTAACAGGATAAAATCGAATATGACAGTAGGATCATAAAGCTGCAACGAAAATTAGCAGTTTTCTGCTTTGTTCCAGGTGATGAGGGAAACTAACAAAACTGTAAATAGCGTAATAGGCTAGCATTAGGAGCAAGATACTGAAATAAGTGCACTTAGAGCGGATTCTCATCAGCTTAGAAAGCCGCGTATAAGGTAAGGTCGCGATTTGTGTTAAAAGTCTCAAGCATTTTGGTGAGTTCATCAATCCAAAATGCTAACGTTTTTATTACGATCTTAAAGGTTATCAATCTGTTGCGTCTGAAAGATAAGATCCAAAATTTTTTGGAATATCGAGATGAAAAAAGCAAATTGGAAGGAGCCATGAATCTAGTGTATCTGAGTAGATAGGAGGGTAAGTTTGTTGTGCAGTTTAAGTCACTTTATATCCGAGATTATGTACTAGAGGCTACGCAGAGTTATGGAAATAGTCCAGTCAATCTACAAAAAAGATGACAGAATTGTAATCAGAAAACAAAAAATACGTTAATACAGAAGAGAACAATCCAAGAAACATAGCGCTTTTTAATGGCGAGTCAATGGGTAAGTTAATCTAAATAATGCACAAGAGTCGAAAAAAATAAGCAATATGTCTTTAAATACGTTTGGTATCCCGATATTGAGATCCATGTACGTAAACAGGACGGCTCAGCAATAGTTATTTTATAAGACTCAGATTTTTCAAAAACGTCTGACTGCCTATAAAGGTTTGCAAGACTAAAGTCGTTTGATAACAAAAAATTTATTGGTATCATCTATGAAAGTGCCAATTTTATGTCGGCGCATAACCAGCAGCTTCATAACTTTATTGAGAACCATGTCTTTAATGTTCTCTGTGTTTTTGAGACCTGGCTTGGCCGAGACTACGATACATTGACTTACCACTTGCCTGGATCTAATTTTGTTAGAAATAATAGAGACTGCTCAAAAACGTGTTGAAGAAGATATATGCAGAGAAAGGTACACAATATTATAAGCATAAAGAATTGATTGTTAACGTTTTAATACATTCTTAACACGGTATCTGAATGAAACAGAATTTTTATCTACGGAGATAAAGAATTACCTAATAAAAAGAGTGATATACAAACTCAATTCTCAGAAGTAATGAACTAGGTTGTAGTTAGTATCACAATATTTTTGTAGCACAAAATCTATAATAAAATCTTCTGGCTCTTAAAAACCATGCTAATAATATGGACAAAATAAGTACATAATATTAAATGCACCTGGTTTAGTTCGAGGCTATACGCCATAAGACCCATACGTGGTTCGATGTCCTCTTGGTTAATTTAGGTGATAAAGTAAAACTCAAGGGTCAGTCAACAGTTCCATTTGAAGGTGCACACAATAATATCTACATTAATTACTGTAATAGTACATTCAGTTAGAGCATGTTATAATATTTTCTACACTTTTCTAAATATGGTATTAGCATGACAATAAAACATTGGGTTAAATGTTAAATACACATTCTCCCGATTTTTAATATTTTTATTATATTCTGTTGGATTATGACAAGGGAGCAAGAAAATAAGCGATTTTCTAATATCTAAGTATCGAGAAGTAATAATTACTATTTATCTACTCAATATTTCAGTTAACAGTCTCTCTCTCTCTCTCACACACACACACAAACACACACACACACACACACAAATATATCTTTATAAATGGTAACTTATGCGGATATTATTATGTAAAAAAAAGTTATTATGAGGACAAAATCGTACTCATGCGGACTGTACTCGTAACATTTCAATGTTATTAGTACGTATTCTAAAAGCACGTTAAGTCCTCATAAGTCACCTTATATGAAGATATATATAAAAAATATTAATGCAATGCTTATTTTGAAAAAATAAGACTTATAACACAACAATGGAGGGAGGCCAAGCCCCACAAGTGTAGATGTATCAGCCCCCACTTCGCCCCCCTGCACGCTCCACACGCCAACCTTCTATTATTCTAACTTAAAAGGAGAGACTTTAAATTTCATCTGTTAGTGGGGAGGTTGGTGCCCAGAATTTCGTGAGGAAGAAAGTTTTTAATCTACATCGTTAAGCATTAGTCATATATTAATGAGTAAATTTCCACACCTCCCAGAAGGTACTATTGTGGTACGTTGAGAATTTTTTTTAGAACTCTCCATTATGTTTAGAGAAAAAAGGTATACATTATTTTTTTATTGATTGAATTCTAAACAACGAAAAGTTTCAGTTACTTTAATCACATATAAATTATTTAAATTTCATATAGCATATACTTTATATTATTTTTGTTACTATAATGCATTCAATATTTTATCAATTGATATAAGTGGTTAGAAAAAATTTTTCATTTTCAGATTCAATGACAAATATGGAAATAATTTCTTCACAGTATTCCACACTGAAAATTAGGAAAATCGTTTGTACTTTGTATTATTAAAATTTAATTTAAAATCAAACTAAATATTTTTAAATTTTTTAAATGAACAATATGAAAAATAGCGTAAAAGGGGAGGGAAATTGTTTATTTCAGAACTTTTTCTTATTTTCTGTATGGTGACGAAGATTTCCAAACAAGAGCTCGTTCTTTAGTTATCACTAATGTTGTGAATAAATGGCAAAATTATTATAAATTTATAGTAGGAAACGATTATGATTAAAATGTAAAAAGTAGTGATAAATATATTAACATAATGTCAAAAAATGGGACTTATGGTACAAGTATTAAAATTAAAAGCTTCTCAGATTTATTTAATGTTCACGTTATACTCAATTTCTTGAGCAACGATATTTAAATATATAGAAATTCGAATAGTAATCTTAAACTAAAAATTCATCTTAAAGGAAAAATATTTAAAAAAATATTGCAATTGGTCGATTAAATATTGTATCTCCAAAACATCATAAAAGATTTTTTTTTTAAACTTGTATTAAATAAAGTGAGTGGTTCGACATCTTTCAAAGACATTAGAACATATAAAGGAATAACTTACAAAACTTTTAAAGATACTGCAACAGCAATGAGTTTGATAGACAATAATGAAAAAATCGATGGTTTTTTGAAAGAAGCAATTGCTGTTATGTTTCCATATTAATTAGGACAATTTTTCGCTTGGTTTTTAGTTTCAGAAAACGTTTAAGGTGATAAAATATAGAATGAATACCAAGATAATTTTACGAAGTGTTTGCCTAATAATAAAGATAATTTAGCTCTTTTTCATATTAACCAAATTTTCGATTCATAAGATGAATCATGTGGATGCTTTAAATTACCTACACCAAAAAAATGGAGAGTAAAAAAAAAGATATAGATAATGAAATACGTTTCAGCAAAGAAATGTTTCACTCGCTGTATAAAAGTTTGAATAATGACTAGAAAAATATATTTCATTTTATTTCGAACAAAAAAATATTATTTTTTTTATAGATGGTCCTGAAGGGTCAGGAAAAACTTATTTATATAAAACGTTAATTTATTTTTTTATTTCTCAAAATAAAAAAATCATGTCAATGGCATGGACTGGCATAGCATCAATTTTGCTTCCAAAGGGGATGACCAGTCATAAAACTTTTAGACTTCCTTTACATCTTAATAATATAGAGAGTGCATTTTAAGAATTCGAATCCAATAAAAAAAATTAATAGAAGTTGATTTAATTATTTGGGATGAGGCTTTAAGAATTTCAAAAAGAGCATTGGAAATAGTAAACTGAACATTCAGAGATTTATGTAATACTGAAAAATATTTTGGTAGTAAATTAATTATTTTAGGAGGTGATTTTCGTCAGATTCTCCCAGTTATAAGAAACGGTAATGGAAAAATTATATTTGAACACACTATTATATATTCATTTTTATGAAACTTATTCCAGATTTTAAAATTAGAAATCAATATTCATTCTAACAATAAAGGATTTTCAAAATTATTATTCAGCACTATAGAAGGTGCGTTCTTCCAGTTTAAGCCAAATAAACAAAAATTACGTAGTGTAAAAGTAATTATTTGAAATGAAGCTTTTATGATACTAAAAAAAGAGTAAAAAATCGTTGATAGGACTTTAAAAGATTCATCTAGTAATAACAAACCTTTTGGAAATAAAATAATGATTTTAGGCGGAGACTTTCATCAAATTCTCCGAGTAGTAAAACATGGAAGCAAAATTACTATTGTTCAAGAAACCATAAAATTTTCTAATTTTTGGCCTTTGTTTAATATTTTTTATTTAAAAATTAATATACGTTCGATTGATAAATCATTTTCTTCATTGTTACTGGAAATAGGAGAAGGCAAAATTAAAACTTTTATAATTTCTCAGACATGGAAAACAAATGATATATGTTCTAAAATTTTTAATAATGATGATTCTTTTATAATTAAAGCTATTTTAACATCTCACAATAAATACACACATTTTTTAAACAAAAACTTTTTAAATAATGTGGTAGGAACATTAGTTACGTATTATAGTATTGATAAAACAACTCTCAAAGGAGTAGATAATTCAGACGATAATGTTTATATTAATTTTCCTACAGAATATTTAAGTAGTATTACAAAATTATTTAAATACAACATGGAAGCTGAAATAATCACGGGTGAAAAAATGAAATAAGGTCTTTATTCCAAAAATAACACTAAATACAAACAATTCTTTTTCGCTACCATTTATATTGTACAGAAAACAATTCTCATTTACCTTAGCTTTTTCTATGACTATCAATAAATCTTAAAGTCAAAGATTTGATGCCTTAGGTTTATACCTTAGAAAACCATTATTTTCTAAGTGGCAATTATATGTTGCATTGTCTAGATGTACAAACCCAAAAAAAATTTTATCTAAATTAAATCAGAAAACAAATTTGAATTTGAAAATATGTTTTTTAAGTAATAAAAAAAATATTTCATAGTTCATTACTATTTTCATACTTTCTTGCAAATTTTTTCTTTCATTAAAAAAAACAAATTTCAGTACCATCTAGTACTTAGATTTATGAAATCATAAACAATCCTTTTTATGTTATATGTTTTCAGATATACCATCATGGATGCAAAATTTTATCAGTGTGACAAATGTAACTCAAAATTTTCAAATCAAGAGTGTCTATCATCGCACGAAAAAATTTACAAAAAAAAATTGTTTGTATGTGATCTGTGTAGCATTATAATATTAGACAAGAAAAACTATTTACGTCACACAAAGGAATGCCAAAACATGAAGAAAAATTTTGAGTGTATTAAATGCAGAAAGTGTTTCAAAAGACATAATCACTTACAGAGACATTTGAAAAGTCATGAAAAAAACGTTAAAAAAGATTTTTGTCAGAATTGTGCGAAAGGTTATGTTAAAGAAGAGCACCTTAAAGGACATTCTAGAGTATGTAATTAAAATAAACATCGTAAGTAAGATAATTGTAACAAAATTTTTTGTTATGGTCAAATAAAATTATATGTAAAAATAAGACCATTTGTAACAGTTAATATATAAGGCTTTACGGATTTATTCAGATTACATATGGGAAAGCTAGGGAAGAGCCGGGTGAGTATGAGGGGAGCTGGAGGAGAGGTGGAGGGGAGTGGGGGGAGCTAGCAAAAAAGTAGGATTACTCAAAAAATGCAAGAAAATGAAAGAAAAACTACCTTATTTGGGGGGAAGCGGGGAGGAAAGTGGGGGGAGCAAAACCTAGCTTTAACTTTTACGACTATATAATATAGGAAGATTTATATATATATATTAGTAGAGCTAGCGCCCCCCTGCGCACTCCGCGCGCTAACCCCCTACTTACAGATTGAGTAAACAAAATAACGACATTACTCGTGTATTTATCAATGCAGGCTGAAAAATAGTTCACAACAGCAGAATAAGTGACTCACAAAGGAGTTGATAAAACATATAATTAACTCAACATAATTAAATTAACACAAATATGAATTTTCCAATAGTATTTTAAAATCATATTAGAGAGGGTCTTCTACCACACGAATTGAAATTAAAAATAAATGCTATAGTAGTGTTAATAAGAACTTCAAGTATATCAGACGGTCTCTGTAGAGGCACAAGATTAAAAATAACAAAATTATTTAAGTATAATATAGAAGCAGAAATAATTGTGGAAGAAAAAAAAGCAAAGTTTATATTCCTAGAATGACATTAAATTGTGGCATCTTATTATTATTACATTTTGTCTTCTATAGAAAACAGTTTCCCTTTGTATGAGCATGTTCTATATTTATTAACAAATCAGAAGAACAGAGATTTGATTCTTTAGGATTATGTATTAAAAAACCTTTATTCTCTTACGGACAATTATACGTTGCTTTATTAAGATGTAAGAATCCAATAAGAATTTTTATTCAAATTGCATCCGAGAATAAATTAGAAATTAAAAATATTGTTAAGCTAGAAATTTTTTAGTTATTTAAAAATATGTAACTTGAAAGATCGTCACATTTAAACAGACGTATGTTAATTCATAAAAACCATGAAAAACAAATATGTGAAAAATGTGGAAAGGGTTTTAAAAGAACAGATGGGTTAAAACGACACATAAAATGTCACAACATTAAGCTAACAGAATAAATTATTGTTTCAAAAGCTTAATCGTGTTTGTCTACTTAATTATACCTCCGTCTGAATTCTGTCTTTTTGTTAATAAAGTCCTAAGGAAATCAAGAATTTTATATTTGGGTAAAGTAGACATGCACCAGAAAGAGATTTGAAGTGTGAAAGTTTAATCAAGTTAAACAAATAATGGTACTTTAGAGACATATTGTGAGAAGGGAAAGCGAAGAGACAGAGGAAGACGACCTAAAAAACCCTAAAAACGAGGTGTGACTTGGGTACTAAATTAAGTATATTTTTTAGCATTTATGACGGTAAAACATTTGATAAATAAGTATTTTATGGGGGGGAGCAAGGGGGAGCTCACATAAATAGAATTTGATTAAAAATGACGTTAAAACGATCAAATAACTACATAAATCGGGGGGGAGCTGAGGGCTAGCAGGGGGGGGGCTGAGACTCACTTTCGTCGATACAACTATAAAATATAGGGGGATATATAATTATTTCCCCATGCATTTGGTTTTCCGCATCAGTCACCATATATATATATATATATATATATATATACACACTAGCAGTCCCCCCATCCCAGCTTCGCCTGAGACTCACTAAATGTAACACCATAGTTTGTTGACATGTAATGTTAAACGTTTTCAGTTAAAAATTTTACATTTATTTCTGACACTTCTCAAAACAAAACACTTTTTATTAAAAAAATATTTGTTCGGAATGCATACAGTTTATTTGATCCAGTAAAAAGCTATAAAAACTAAAAAAATATAATTATGCTAAGAAGTACGCGATATACGCGTGAAGTGAAAAATCGCCGAAAACTTTCTTGCACCTTCGTTGTTTTTGTAATATAAAATTTTTTATACGTTGTTTATGTCATAATGAACAATGTGTATCATTTTTTGGAGGGCCTTTGTTCTGGATTTTGAGTTACGAAATTCAGAAGTTTGAATGAGTTGGAAGTTAGCATAGGCACATTTATAATATTTTTTGGTCCGGGTATAATCATGGAAAATTATTATTTTTACGACTTATATATATATGATTGGCAGTGTCTTATGCTGTTTTTAGTTGTTCTGTTTCATTTTCGCTCTATTTTAAAGTGATTAATTTAGTTATCAAATTTCGTTCCCGGAACGTTCCGAACTTTAGTGTCATTATTTTTTATCATTGATAAAATTTGTATCAAAAATAATTCGTTAATAAGCGAGGTAAATGCAATAAAAGGGCTTTAAAGGACGACAGCACATAAGTCTTCATGTAAAAATTAGCTGAATATGAATATTAATTACTCAGCTCCTAGGAACACTCATGCCTTCAAATTTTGACAGCGCCATTTTTATGACTTTATTCATTTGTAAACAAATTTTCATCAATTCTTCATTGTTATTTTTATTACTGATAGAACTCCCTCAAGACGAACTTCGATACTAAAGCTATTATAATCGTGACAGGACCTAAATAAAATAATTAATCCACTTGGTATACAACATAACACTTCAATTTCAGTCTGATAAAGAGTCTTCTCTCCGTAGTTCCTAGCTCACCCACATATGGCGTGAGCGCCATGTGGTACATCCCCATATCGCATAAAGCTTATTTATCAGATGGCGCAACCGTGTCTTAGAGAAAATGACATCGTTCACGTGTAATAGTATACTGATACAAACGTGTAACCTATATATATAATATGTATAGGACAGGCACACAAGTTAGAGTTATATATACGCATACTGTTACATGTGAACGACGGCATTTTCACTAAGGCACGGTCGTGCCATCTGATTTGTGATATACCCTCGTAGGCTCCGTTGAAGAGTTTGGTGGCACGACCGGGATATCGGAGAAAAGTAACCGAATAGCATCTATTTGTATTGTAGAGAAATGGAAATGTCCCGATTTTGCAAAATTATTTTGTTTATTTTTGAACGCAACGCTGTGTAAGCAGCCGTAACTTTCTTGAATAATACATTTATAGTTTTGACTTATGACAACTATATATACACTTGGCCGTGGTAAAGTTGCAGTTCTGTCAATCGCCGAGTTTAAGCAGCATTTGGCGCTGTTAGTGCTTGGATGGGTGATCGTTCCAGTGTCTCACCGTTTTGCTCGTGCAAATGATTTTCGAATGTCGAGTTACTGTTTCTCTTCCGCTTCATCAACGTAATCATATGAGTGATTAACTTGGTCCTGGTGTTTATACGTATGAACATCTAATCATAATTCAGGTTGGCACTGATGGCACTTAAAAAACACTATTCTTGTGTTAAAAAAAAGCCACTTCTGAACGTAAGAGCGATTATGAATAAGAGTGAGTGTAATAATAGCCATGAAGTATTTATACATTCTAGAGTGCTGGTCTACTGTGGGTACGTACACTGTCATTTTTAATTGAACGTCTGTATCACAGTTCATATAGTTGCAACATTGCCTGAAAAAGCGTACTAAGTTTTTGACTCCATGTATATAGTCACATCCTATCAAAAACATTGCTATCTGTTTTAACGTTCTTGGGAAGTAATTGAGTTATCCTATTAATAATATGGCAACCGGTGATTGTCTGGTGTACGTTACTTTTGCATTGAGTGTCACAACTGTTTAAACTGTGCTTATATTGTCTTTTACATATTATTTCATAAAATTGTTGTACAATTTTCTCTTATTTTTGCTGTCATTACATGTCTTCTTGACATTTACTTACATCTTATATCTATCTCGCTGGTCACGCACGATCCGCATGCACGCAAAAAAATTTTGTGTTGAAAGAGTATACGTTACTTAGGGTAGGAACTTCCAAGCAGTGGGTGAGGAGGATATGATTTTGCATTTTTATAACCAGGACCTATACATAGCTACAGATTCTAGTGAGAAAAATGCAAAAGCTGAATAGGAGGGGGGTGGAGGCCAGTGGTTCTCCCCAAATGTGACTGGCAAACTTGTGGGAAATTCAAATATGCAATGTATTGCAAGAATCAAATACCCAGATAACTCGACACAATTACATGCACAAAAACTTAATAAACTATTCCCAAGCCATTTAACCCAGGAACCCAATGGGCCAATAAGCAGCCTCATGAGTTTGAATAAATAATAAAATTTATTAATTAACAAAGCAAGCGCCAATCCCCACACGACCCAAGGCGCTAACTGGTTGCTTAAATTTATTATGATTAATAAAATAATAACGCAAGCGCCTATCCCCACACAACCAGAGGAGCTAACTGGTTGCTTTAATTATTTATAATTAATAGAATAATACCGCAAGCACCTATCCCTACACAACGAGGGAAGCTTACTGGTTGCTTTAATTATTTATGATTAATAGAATAATACCGCAAGCACCTATCCCTACACAACGAGGGAAGCTTACTGGTTGCTTAAATTTATTATGATTAATAAAATAATAACGCAAGTGCCTATCCCCACACAACCAGAGGAGCTAACTGGTTGCTTTAATTATTTATATTTAATAGAATAATACCGCAAGCACCTATCCCTACACAACGAGGGAAGCTTACTGGTTGCTTTAATTATTTATGATTAATAGAATAATACCGCAAACACCTATCCCCACACGACCCAAGGCACTTACTGGTAGCTTTGATTATTTATCTTACAAATATATAAAGCAGAAGTGCTAAAACCGTTGTAATCGCTAACTGCGAAAACTAATGAACCGATTTTGTTGAAATTTTGCACACTGATTCATGATACTTCCTAGATGGTTTTAGTATAGTTTTTATCTTAAAAAATTTAATAACAATAGCAATGAATGAGCTCAAAGTTTTGCAAAAATATGCAAGCTTTTCACTTTAGTTCAGTAAAATCCGCTAGGTGGCTTCGACATAAAATCGAAGCTACCTGCAACATAATTAAATAAGTGTGGTTATAATAGGCTGGAGCGTCTCCATAATGCGAACTTCGGCAACTCAACGAGCTGTATTGAGAATGCTGATAATAGTCTTGCAGCTGGGTATCCCGGTTACAGACGACACTCTTCTCTAAGGGGAAAGGGACCTAAGTGTCCATACACCCTGAATCTCGACGAGTGCGATCAAAAAAAGAAAAAAATTAATTCCAACCGATTCCGTCTCTGCCACAATACCAGGTGACATATCTAGCCAGAGCACAATCTGCTCCAACTCATCAGAGTTGTGAGGGAGTTCCACCATCCCTCTTGGTGCAGTTAGAGAATTTGTGGCTACAAATGTAAGCAAGGGAAGAAAACAGCTCTGAGCTCTGAGAAGTATGGGCAGCCACAACGGCTACCTTCTTGGTCGTCGCGTCCTCAATGCGCTTACCCACATGTTCCCGGCTAACGGTAAGCAGTTGGTTATCCGGGGAACGACCCGAGACGAGATATTCTTTGGTCAGCAGCGTATTTCCCTCTATCACAGTCTCCGTATATCGAGACTCCCAGGGTAAGAATCAAGCAACCATAGCCAGCTCTTCATCATCAGGAATGAGAATAGCCTGGAAGTTTCACCACTGGCGCTTTTTAGGGCCATTATAAGTATTTACGTTCCCTACTTAACCATCAATTTCATCGGTTTTTTTTTAGCATCCACCTAAGTGTAAATTACCTTGCCAACAAATACATTTTTATTACTATTTCCGGAAGCGATTCGTCGACTAAAAGACTATATTAACTAAAGACGGGCATTATTAAACCAAGTCATCCATTCACTAGCAGACGTCACCTGCGGAGTTGTTCTTCGCAAGGTTGGAAAACCCGGTGACCGACGACCCTATATCACCCTCTCGACTCCAAGAATTCAACCAGGAATCACTAATCCTCTCCAAAGTCTGCGTTGGGCAAACCTATAACAGCTATGTAGGAAAAAAAACTTGAGCCAACGGGACAGCCTCCACTGGACAAGTGTCACTAACCAATCTCCCCATCTAAGATCACCAAAACAACTGAATCTGCAAATAAAAAAGGTTTTTTAGACACCAACGTCTTCGACGTTATACCGGGAGACGTTGGGAAAGAGCACTACAACTAGCCCCAAAGCTTCGGACTTTGTAGTTTTTCTCCCAATCAGTCTGTATCTTTAACAGCAAGCCAGAGAAGATCACCCTGACTGGGGTATCCAGGCAGTCACAATTGCTGTTAACTGCAGTCAAGAAAGAGTTAACTTACTAAGCTCACCGGTCTTTTTTAGGGCCATCGGACGTCGAACTACCTTGCCAACAAATATATTAGAACTTAACAAAGTTGACAGAAAACACACTTTAGGGGTCACACAAATTTTAAGCATGCCAAAAGTCGCAAGAGGGTGAATCGGAAGAAAAACTTCAAGTGTATCTAATAAATACGATTTTACTTAGGCGTCAAGAAACTGACGCAGAAAATTTATCGAGATTGAAACAGCAGCGTCAAAATTAACAACTAAAGAGTCCATTACGTGAAAGATCAGCTTTTCATTGTACCCTCACAGCAATCTCTAAAATCTTTAAAGATCCTACTTCAGATTTTTAAATAAGTAGAAAATGTTTTTGTATTTTTGTGGCAATAAAAATGTAGGGTTTAAGGTCCTAGGACTTTGTTGCTCTAATAATGAAGTTGTGAGATATAAGAAAAAAAATTTTTTTTAATATTAATTTTTTGGGGGTTTGAAATCTTAACAGCTTTAAAAAATAGCTGTTTTCGTGAATAACACGGGAGAAACTGTAAATCAACAGCTTCTTATGGCCACCGATTATCTTATGGCATAAAGAATGCACGGCACTTTTCAGCATAATAATTTTTTTGAATTTTTACACCTAATTATTTAACCAAATAAACTATATGGATTCCTAAAAAATATGTTTTTAATAAGAAGATTTTTGTTCTCAGATGTATCAGGAATATGTGTAAAATTTCTAACTGAAAATGTTTCACATTACATGTCAACACACTACGGTGTTTTATTTAGTAAGTCTCGGGCAAAGCCGAGACGGGGGGCTGCTAGTCATAAATAATCAAAGCTACCAGTAAGTGCTTTGGGTCGTGTGGGGATAGGCGCTTGCGGTATTATTTTATTAATAATAAATAATGAAAGCAACCAGTAAGTTCCTCTGGTTGTATAGGGAAAGGCGCTTGCGTTATTATTTTATTAATCATAAATAATTAAAGCAACCAATTAGCGCCTTGAGATGTGTGGGGATGGGCGCTTGCTTTGTTAATTAATAAATTTGATTATTTATTCAAACTCATAAGGCTGCTTGTTGGCCCATTGGGTTATTGAGTTAAATGGCTTGGGATTAGTTTATTAAGTTTTTGTGCATGTAATTGTGTCGAGTTATCTGGGTATTTGATTCTTGCAATACATTGCATATTTGAATTTCCCACAAGTTTGCCAGTCACATTTATGGAGAATCAGTGGCCTCCACCCCCCTCCTATTCAGCTTTTGCATTTATATCACTAGGATCTGTAGCTATATATAGGTCCTAGTGATAAAAATGCAAAATCATATCCTCCTCACCCAACACTGCTTCCAAGTTGGTACCGAACTTATACAGCTCAACTAACTGGGCGCCATCTAGTTCAAAACGTTGTACTCATACAGCTCAAGGCAGTGTTTAACTCTATGAGTCCGTGGAGGGGGTACTGTACGAGCCCAACGGGTTGGACCATTTGAGTGCAACCTCTCGAGCTCTTGGCTTCAGCCATTTGTATATGTATATGTATATATATGTATATGTATATGTACATGTATATGTATATACATGTATATGTATATGTATGTACATAGAGCTGAAGCCAGGAGTTCGAGAGGTTGCACTCAAATAGTCCAACCCGTTGGGCTCGTACAGTACCCCCTCCATGGACTCATAGAGTTCAACACTGCCTTGAGCTGTATGAGTAAAACGTTTTGAACTAGATGGCGCCCGGTTAGTTGAGCTGTATTAGTTCGGTACCTACTTGGAAGTTTCTACCCCAAGTAACGTGTACTCTTTCAACACAAAATTTTTTTGCGTGTGGCCATCATATCTATTTTTGAACCATGCCAAATGCTGCTTAACTTTGCTGATCTTTAAAGCTGTAACTCTACCGCTTTGCTGCCATGACGATTACTGCCCCCTTCCCCCTCAGTAAGAAAAATAGAGTCCACACCTGGCGTGTATCTTCCTCGGATTTTTCTTTAATATCAATTTATTTTGTAAAGCACTTTTAAATCAGCACATTAAAAAGTAATATTTATTACGCTTACTAATATATTATATCTATTTCATATTAGAAATTTACTTTTTTTCATGAAATCAAGAAAAAGTATTATTCACTTTTAACATGCTACTTGGGACTGAAAAAACTTATTTAAGTTTGTTGAAATAAACATTTGTAATTTATCATTGTTTATCAGATACTGTGTATTCTTGTTAATTAGCATTGACATCTTTTTTCCTGCAGGTGGCGTTGTTTCACATTTCTACACGAAGCAATTTGCGTAAATTAATTTTAGCTTATAAGCATATGTTTTATTGTTGGCTGATGTACTAAAAAAAATGCTATGCAATTCAAATCCACAACAAGCAAATAGAGAACAGTTTACACAGTTGCGAAAATTTTTGTAAAAACAGCCTTGCAAAGGCGGTGATCTCTCTCGTTCCGCGTATTGCAAGATTTGGCGTCGAGCGTATCTTTACTGTCTGAATACATTGTTTTGGTAGTTTTAAATCCATTATTGTCCTGTTTGTCCTAAGGTACTGGATAATAATTATAATATGATAAGTACTTATATTAATAGTATCTACCTTAGTATGATCTACCGATTTTTATGAACTCGTGCAGTATGTGTATATTATTATAATCCTGATTTGTTCGCAACATCTTACTAATATAGCAAGTAGACATGAGTAGAGAGATTGCTAACGCCAATGCTACGATGCGAGACGACTTTTTGGCACTGATCGGAGCGCCCCGACGCGGCCAGCCGTCGAACCGGGTGCACATCTTGGTACTTGTATCAAACAGCGTGCGCCTACGAGAAGAGGAGTGGATTCGCGTGGAAATGATCATATGGGCGCACATTTTGGAGAGACGTGGAAGGAGTATACCGAATGCGTGTACGAGGAGATGAGTGGATACGTTGACTATAGATATATATCTGAGCGCAGAGCCAAAGCAAGCGACGATACGAGTTTTTCTCTTTTGACTGCAACCGAGTATATGCTATATATATTTAACTAAATTTTGCTCTCGCTCTTTTTTCTTTATTTTTATCTTTTTTTTTATTTTGAAAAAAAAATTCAGCTATTTTTTTAAAGATGACAGTTTGGTTATAATCCTTAATTTATTATTTTTTCTCGTAATTGTTATGAACTGTAGGACAAGCTCTGGAGGTTATTGATGAACATAACTGGCTTTCAGATTTCTGACCATCGAAGTTTCGGTAGCTAAGTTGATCGATGTTTATGCCGCCGCTCGAATTGTTTTGCTATCAAGGGATCGATTCCTACTTTCTGCATATTATTTTTTTTTTAATGCAGTTCATCAATCTGGTCAAAATTCTTTTATTTATGTTTTATTTGAATTTATTAATAATGTTGCCAACTTTTTATTTTTTTTTTCGATACGTTCAAATAGATATATTTTTTATACTAAATCTATTCAATAATTTAGTAGGTTGATACTTCTCGTTGGCAAAACCATTTCGCAATTTCATAATAATAAAGTTATGTTCTTAAGATATAAGTATAATTCATACATCTCACTACTTACAAGAAATTATAAACATCTAATATATTAAGAGAGAAAAAATCTTAAGGCAAAAGAAAACTTATACAAAACTGCCCAAACATTTTGATTTGCGTATTTTGTTGTAAAATGTAAAAAATCATATCAGCGCCCATCTAGTGCAATTACTGCAGGTTTAAATTTTAATCAGTAAAAACATGCAATTAACAAATAACAGAACAAATCTAAAGGCACAAAAAAACTCACTTTTATTACAGTAGCATCTAATATGATTATTACCAGCAAAATTTTCACGTTCCTCACAATTTATGCCTCGTGGTAACAACTACTTGTTATTTAATTAATTAATTTAAAGTGTGTGTGTGTTTTTTTTTAAGGAAATGATTAAGCTGTTCCGATCAATAATATTTTATACGATAATTAATTATTCATAAATATCGTTTAAAATACGTAATAACAACAAAAACCGCTCTTAACGCCTTAATTTAAAAAATAAAATCTTTATTATTCTGTATTACCCTAATAAGTTATAGTTTCTTTTTTTTTCAACAAATTAATAATATATTTTGAAAAATTTGTTATGCCTTAAAAACATAAAAAAATTTTTTTTTCTAATTATTAATTGTTAACTCTTACATTAGATGTTTATAATTTCTTGTAAGTTTTAAGATGTATAAATTATACTTATATCTTAAGAAATTAATTTTATTATTTTGAAATTGCGAAATGGCCTTGCCAACGAGAAGTATCAACCTACTAAATTATTGAACAGATTAAGTATAAAAAATATATTTATTTCAACGTGTCGAAAAAAAAAAGTTGGCAACATTATTTATAAATTTGAATAAAACATAAATAAAAGAATTTTGACCAGAACGATAAACTGCTTTGAAAAAAAAAAAAATATGCAGAAAGTTGGAATCGATTCCTTGATAGCAAAACAATTCGTGTATAGAATAAGGTTATTTGTTGATATGACTCCTCCAACAAAGTGTTACAATCCTTTCGGGAGAAAATCGCTTAGTTGCTACCGCAAAAATAGAAGTCGTATAACTGACAAGAGTAAAGTCGAATTCACTAGTGTTTATAATTAGTATGTATGCGTTTCATGTAGAAGACTTCTCTACACAAAACGTTGCCCCAATGTATAAGTTGCGAGAAAAGTTATGAAAAGAAAAACTGAGAAACCTCCGAGACAAGTTGTTGAAAACAGCGAGGAAAGCAGCGAAGAGGATGTGGCTATGCTTTCAAATGCTCATGTGTGCAGAAAAAATGCTACAAAAAACCTTGTTTTTCTTGGGATTGTTCATTTTTCATGGCAATTACATGTGGTTGAACAATATATATTGGAGCATTACACTGATATTAACTAGGATTTGTAAATAACGCAAGCTCTCCCGATGTTTTTTTTCCTTATTTTTATTTTTGTTTATTATTTTTTTATTATTCTCTAATGTTTATTTTGAAATTTCAGGTTAATTGTCATGAAAAATGGACAATCCAAAGAGAAACAGTTTTTTGTAGCATTTTCTCATGCAGAAACTGAGGTTGCACACATGAGCATTCGAGTTTTTACATATTTCCAAAAAAAAACAAGTATTCAATTGTGAAAAGACAGAAGATATAATTGAAAAATATTCAAAGAACAAAAAATGAATGATTCAACTTAATAAATAAAAATATTAATACGAAATTATACGTTTACTTTTGCGTACCTTATGCTAAAGGCAATTATTATCTTGAAAGTACCGCAATAAATAATCAATCAACTTTGTACACAACACTTTAGTTGTCTGAAGAAAAACCTTCTCTCCGTAATTCAGTAATTGCGAGCTTGCCTGCAGATGGCGTGAGCGCTATGTGGTACATCCCAATACCCTCCTGGCATATGTATATTCAATACGACGCCAAAAAATAAATTAAATAAAAAAAAACCCAATACCCTCATAATCAGACAGTAAGTGCATACTGAGCATAATTTGAAGAGGACAGATAGACATTTTTGAAAAAAAAATAACCATAAAAAAACTACAAAACATAGAAGAAAGAAAACCTAATCAAAATTTTACAAAAAAAAATTTGGAATAAAACAATATAAAGGTTATCATATCAATACTTCAAAAACAACTACCCTATGTGATAATTAATGTAATTAAAATCCTGTACAAAATACTGATTAGTAATAATACGATATTTTACTCATCAATACACTGTTATTTTCCTGTGTATTAAAAGTCGAAAGCAATTATTTTTTAATAACGTATAAAATAACAGAGGTTAATGAGGAGAAATAAAAAAATTATCCAATGCATCACTTACACAACAATTTTAACTGTGTTTAATGAAACGTTTGTTTCATAATTGTTAAATACAGTTGATAAGAAACAAGTAAAAGTAAGGCAGGCTGATACACTTAAAGAATATGCTAGAATAGCATTTCCTCGAGTTAAAAACGTATGCATATTGAAACTAATCAATCTTTTAGTGAAAAATGATAAGTTACACTAATAGAGCCACGTATTTATTTTCTGTCTAATTCGTCGAAAACATCATTAGAACTGTAAAGGCAAGCATACGAAAAAAAAAAACGAAATCATGGTTATCAAAGTGAAGCCACAAATGCATATGTACAACAGGGTCAACACTGATACATATACTTCACTAGTTTGGGTTTATCAATAAGCAGTCTATCCTTTGTACGTCTATGTTTCTTCTAATGTGTCACTAAAATGGAGTACTGTAATGGGACCCTAATGACAGTATATAGCTCACTTTGAATTGTAGGAAACATCTGAAATGTTTCATGCAGTGATCAGCGTTGGGTTAGGCGGATTCAATATCGGAACTTTTTCCCTAGATCGTATATATAGCTATACGATCTAGGGAGAATGTTCCGTCGAGCAGACAGCACAGCAGTGAAGGGGCATTGCCAAAGACACGCGGAAATTCAAAATTGTAATATAAATAACACAAGTGCCTATCACTCAGTGACTTGGAGCGCTTACTGGCCACTCTTTTAAATAATTAACTATTAAAATAACACAAGCGCCTATCACCTGATGACCCGGGGCGCTAACTGGCCACTCTGTTAAATAAATAATTATTAAAATAACACAAGCGCCAATCACCACACAACCCAAGGCGCTTACTGGCCACTCTGTTAAATCAATAATTTTTAATAACACAAGCACCAATCACCACACAACCCGGGGCGCTTACTGGCCGCTTTGTTTATTAATTGAATAAATAAAATAACACAAGCACCAATCACCACACAACCCGGGGCACTTACTGGCCGCTTCGTTTTTTAATATAAAAAATAAAATAACACAAGCGCCAATCACCACACAACCCGGGAAGCTTACTGGCCGCTTTGTTTTTTAATATAATAAAAAAAATAAAACAAGCGCCAATCACCACACAACCCAGGGTGCTTACTGGCCACTTTGTTTATTAATTGATTAAATAAAATAACACAAGCGCCAATCACCACACAACCCGGGGCGCTTACTAGCCACTTTGTTTTTTATTATAATAAATAAAATAACCTACAAGCGCCAATCCCCACACAACACAGAGCGCTTACTGACCGCTTTGTTTTTTAAAATAATAAATAAAATAACACAAGCGCCAATCACCACACAACCCAAGGCGCTTACTGGCCGCTTTGATAATTAATCGAATAAACAAAATAACAAGCGCCAATCACCACACAACCCAGGGCGCTTACTGGCCGCTTTGTTTATTAATTGAATAAACAAAATGACACAAGCGCCAATCACCACACAACCCGGGGCACTTACTGGCAACTTTGTTTTTTAATATAATAAATAAAATAACACAAGTGCCAATCACCACACAACCCGGAGCACTTACTGGCCACTTTGTTTTTTAATATAATAAATAAAATAACACAAGCGCCAATCACCACACAACCCGGGGCGCTTACTGGCCGCTTTGTTTATTGATTGAATAAATAAAATAACAAGCACCAACCACCTCACAACCCGGGGCACTTACTGGCCGCTTTGTTTATTAATTGAATAAATAAAATAACACAAGCGCCAATCACCACACAACCCGGAGCACTTACTGGCCACTTTGTTTTTTAATATAATAAATAAAATAACACAAGCGCCAATCACCACACAACACGGGGCGCTTACTGGCCGCTTTGTTTATTAATAAAATAAATAAAATAACACAAGCGCCAATCACCACACAACACGGGGCGCTTACTGGCCGCTTTGTTTATTAATAAAATAAATAAAATAACACAAGCGCCAATCACCACACAACCTGGGGTGCTTACTGGCCGCTTTGATAATTAATCGAATAAACAAAATAACAAGCGCCAATCACCACACAACCCAGGGCGCTTACTGGCCGCTTTGTTTATTAATTGAATAAATAAAATGACACAAGCGCCAATCACCACACAACCCGGGGCACTTACTGGCAACTTTGTTTTTTAATATAATAAATAAAATAACACAAGTGCCAATCACCACACAACCCGGAGCACTTACTGGCCACTTTGTTTTTTAATATAATAAATAAAATAACACAAGCGCCAATCACCACACAACACGGGGCGCTTACTGGCCGCTTTGTTTATTAATAAAATAAATAAAATAACACAAGCGCCAATCACCACACAACCTTGGGTGCTTACTGGCCGCTTTGTTTTTTAATATAATAAATTAAATAAGACAAGCGCCAATCACCACACAACCCGGAGCACTTACTGGCCACTTTGTTTTTTAATATAAGAAATAAAACAACACAAGCGCCAATCACCACACAACCCGGGCTGCTTACTGGCCACTCTGTTTATTACTTAAAATAATAATTAACGCAAGTGCCAATCACCACACATTCCGGAGCGCTAGATGATGATTTTGAAAATTAATAAAATTTAAAAAGTAATAACACGAATGCACATCACCAAACTATAAAGAGCACTTTCTAGTTGCGCTTGAGTTTTTTCATCATTTTATGCTTTCTTCAAACAAATAATGCAACCAGTAAGCGCCCCGGGTTGTGTGGTGATTGGCGCTTGTGTTATTTTATTTACTCAATTAATAAACAAAGCGGCCAGTAAGCACCCCGGGTTGTGTGGTGATTGGTGCTTGTGTTATTTTATTTATTCAATGAATTATCATAGCGGCCAGTAAGCGCCCCGGGTTGTGTGGTGATTGGTGCTTGTGTTATTTTATTTATCATATTAAACAACAAAGTGGCCAGTAAGTGCTCCGGGTTGTGTGGTGATTGGCGCTTGTTATTTTATTCATTCAATTAATTATCAAAGCGGCCAGTAAGCGCCCTGGGTTGTGTGGTGATTGGCGCTTGTTATTTTATTTATTCAATTAATTATCAAAGCGGCCAGTAAGCGCCTTGGGTTGTGTGGTGATTGGCGATTGTGTTATTTTATTTATTATAATAGAAAACAAAGTGGCCAGTAAGCGCCCCGGGTTGTGTGGTGATTGGCGCTTGTGTTATTTTATTTATTCAATTAATAAACAAAGCGGCCAGTAAGCGCCCTGGGTTGTGTGGTGATTGGCGCTTGTTATTTTGTTTATTCAATTAATTATCAAAGCGGCCAGTAAGCGCCTTGGGTTGTGTGGTGATTGGCGCTTGTGTTATTTTATTTATTATTTTAAAAAACAAAGCGGTCAGTAAGCGCTCTGTGTTGTGTGGGGATTGGCGCTTGTAGGTTATTTTATTTATTATAATAAAAAACAAAGTGGCTAGTAAGCGTTCCGGGTTGTGTGGTGATTGGCGCTTGTGTTATTTTATTTATTCAATTAACAAACAAAGCGGCCAGTAAGCGCCCCGGGTTGTGTGGTGATTGGCGCTTGTGTTATTTTATTTATTCAATTAATAAACAAAGCGGCCAGTAAGCGCCCCGGGTTGTGTGGGGATTGGCGCTTGCGTTATTGTTTATTGTATTTTATTAATTAGTAAAGCTTGTGATACTGTTTTTAGGCGCTTTGGGTTATTGGGTTAAATAGCTTAGGATTAATTTATTAAGTTATGGTGTATGAAATGTTGTCGAGTTATCTGGGGTTTTGCGTCTTGCTCCATATAGCCAATTTGAATTTCCCTTAAGTTTGCCAGTCACATCTGAGAGCACTGCACACGCATGTACACTACTGCTTTCCGTCCTTCGCCTTCCTCAACGATCCGGTAGGTGTGTAACCATTAATACTAACCTTCTCGCAAGTGTCTGGATTCCATGTTCCTTACCATGTAATGGCGTTTAAGATGAGCTCAGGTATCCCCACCGATATAGGTGTCTAAGGCAGGGTCAGTACCATATAACTTTTTTTTGCTTTGCAGGCCCATGTTATAACATAGGCCCGCGAAGCTAAAAAAAGTTATATGGTACGGCTCCAGGGAGCACGTCATCAGCCTTACTGATGAGTCCTGGCGTGCTCTCGGGATGAAACGCAGTTAATCTTATCTCTCTTTCCATGGCATCAACCTGATTGCCATGTATTCCCGAGTGTCTGCAATTATCGGATATTTAATAGCATCATATCTATCGGCACGTATACAATCATACAGTATGTGTATGAATCTAAAGCAAAATCGTAGACAAAATACGAACTGATTGGTTTATGTTTTTGTTGACTTTGTTTTTTACTATAATATAAATTACTCACATTTACTGTCCATATTTTCAACTCCTTTCTTATAAAATTGTGCACTTTTGAGTAGATAATTTAATGGTGTAACGTAAAAAATACGTTACTCTTTTCCACTTAAAAATAGTGTAAAAGATCAAAGAACTGAAGAGCTATTTCGATGTAAAAAAGTTACAATCAAAATACTGAGCAGGTTAAGCGTTTTCCTCTTTGATTAGTGTTGGGTGAGGTGGATGTGATTTCGCACTTTTGTCACTAGGACCTAAATATAGCTACAGATCCTAATGAGAAAAATACAAAAGCTGAATAGGAGGAGGGAGGAAGCCAGTGGTTCTTCCCAAATGTGACTGGCAGACTTGCGGCGAATTCAAATTGGCTATATAGAGCCAGATGCAAATCCCCAAATAACTCGACACAATTTTATTCACAATAACTTAATGAACTAATCCCAAGCTATTTAACCCAATAACCCAACGGGCCAATAAGCAGCCTCATGAGTTTAAATGAGTAATAAAATTTATTAATTGACAATGCAAGCGCCAATCCCCACACAACCCGGGGTAGTTTACTGGTCGCTTACTTAATTGATAATAAATAAAGTAATAACGCAAGCACTTATCCCCTTACAACCCAGGGTGCTTGCTGGCCCCTTACTTAATTTATAATAAATAAAATAATAACGCAAGTGCCAATCCCCACACAACCGGGGATGCTTACTGGCTGATTTAATTATTGATAAAATAAAATAATAACGCAAGCACTTATCCCCTCACAACCCGGGGCGCTTACTGGTCGCTTACTTAATTTATAATAGATAAAATAACGCAAGCACTTATCCCCTCACGACCCGGGGCACTTACTGGTCACTTTGATTACACAGCTCCACAAAAAAAATCGAAAGTCTTAGTGCAGAGACCTGACATACCCTTCCATATGTAATCGACCACGCTGAATTCGAATCCGAAGTCAATTTTACTCTATCACGTCAGGATTTTTCATAACCTCAAAATTTAAGCCCAAAAACCCCATAACACATAAACCATTTAATGCCCGAGTATCTTAACCCAAGTAACGCTATAACCTTATGATTCGATCATCCCTAAACTCCATTAAACCCAAAACCCTAAAACCCAATGACGCCATAACCTCTAAACCAGATGAGTAACAGAGGTTTGAGTCTCTAGTGCTGAGATGTCTAGGTCAATGTTGAAAAAGAAAATTTTTTTTTCAGTGATACAAAAGATCCGTCCAACTCCTAATCTATGGCGTTACAGAGGTATAGGGCTATAGAATTTATTAAGTAAAGGGGTTTCAGAGTTATTGATTCTTAAGCTCTAATGACAGTGTGATTTGGCGATATAATAGTTTGAAACTTCATTTTCTCTTCTAGAAAGTGCATAAGCCTCTTTTTCACTAGTTTTGGGGTTTTAGGGTTATAAGGTTGTAGGGTAACAGAGATACTGGGTTATATAGGGTTATGGGGATGTACAGTTTATATTTTAATAAGTGATAAGGTTAGGGGGACTGACGACTTACGGATTTAGGAGTTATTGGGCAAATTTTTTTGGTTTTTAGGGTTTATGGTAATCACGTTTTAGGGTTAATGGGCTAGTTAGTTATGAGGTAATACGGTCATACAGTTAATGTTTTAAGCAATTATGTAGTAAAGGGGCCTGACAAATTAGGAGATTCGCTATACGTGGAAAAACACAACATTGACCTAGACATCTCAGCACTAGAGACTCAAACCTCTGTTACTCATCTGGTTTAGAGGTTATGGGGTCATTGGGTTTTAGGGTTTTGGGGTTAATGGAGTTTAGGGATGATCGAATTTTAAGGTTATAGCGTTACTTGGGTTAAGATACTCGGGCATTAAATGGTTTATGTGTTATGGGGTTTTTGGGCTTAAATTTTGAGGTTATGAAAAATCCTGACGTGATAGAGTAAAATTGACTTCGGATTCGAATTCAGCGTGGTCGATTACACATAGAAGGGTATGTCAGGTCTCTGCACTAAGACTTTCGATTTTTTTTGTGAAGCTGTGTTATTTGTGATTAATAAAATAATATCGCAAGCGCTAATCCCCACACAACCAGGGCGCTCACTGGTCGCTTTGATTATTTATGATCAATAGAATAGTAACGCAAGCGTCAATCCCCACTTAATCAGGGGCGCTTACTGGTCACTTAAATTATTTAAAATCAATAGGATAATGCAAGCCTCTCAGGTCGTGTGGGGATTAGCGTTCGCATTATACTATTTATTGTAAATAATCAAAGCGACCAGTAAGCACCCCAATATGTGTGGGGATAGGCGCTTGCGTTATTCTTTTATTTTATTTATAATTAAAGCAGTTAGTAAGTGCCCCTGGTTGTGTGGGAATTGGCACTTGCGTCATTATTTTATTAATCATAAATTAAGTAAGTGGCTAGTAAGCATCCCCGGTTGTGTGGGGATTGGCACTTGCGTTATTATTTTATTTATTATAAATTAAGTAAGGGGCCAGCAAGCACCCTGGGTTGTAAGGGGATAAGTGCTTGCGTTATTACTTTATTTATTATCAATTAAGTAAGCGACCAGTAAACTACCCCGGGTTGTGTGGGGATTGGCGCTTGCATTGTCAATTAATAAATTTTATTACTCATTTAAACTCATGAGGCTGCTTATTGGCCCGTTGGATTATTGGGTTAAATAGTTTGGGATTAGTTTATTAAGTTACTGTGCATGAAATTGAGTTATTTAGTGATTTGCTTCTTGCTTCGTATGTGGCAACACGACCAGGTCCACCTTTAATACGCCGTCAGCGTAAGCAGGAGTTGGCGCCAAGGGAGCTCTTCTGAGCGGACGACAAAGTTTCCGTCCTACTTCCTCCAACGGCGGAGCAGTAGTAGCGCTGCGCCTGATCAGTGATCACCATAGAGATTTTATCTCTATGTATACTAGCCCACTAGTGGCAGCGACAGCATAATTAAGTATAACGGCCGCGGCCATCTGTCCTTGTTGCCAAAGCCACGTTATTGGCTACTTCTTCGTCCTGAATCCTACAGTTGATTCAATCTCATGTAGGACTCGACCAATAACGTAACTGCAAGACAAAGACAGATGCCCCGTTACGTAGTGAATTCTGCTGTCGCATATCACGCCCCCTTTTCTCCTCTATTCTTTTACCTCTATGCTTACACCAATTGATAGAAAATAATGAGTTGTTAAGGTGGCTCCTCACTATAAATCCCACAAGAAGAGTAAGCATACTGCAACACAGCTTTTCATTGGCTGTGGAGGTTCTTGACTAAAAATGGATAGGTACCTATAGTTTCTTCAAAAAAAGTTTAGTCACATCTACACTGTTGACCTATATCGTACAATCCAGTGACCCGAGCAGACGTAGGTATACAAATCTGACAACACAACCCTTGTATGTAAATAATACTAAGCTGACGATAAGTACTTAATAATAAGCCACGGGTGACCAAAGACAAAAAAACTTTAGAAAAAATCTACAAGTTATTTATTAGTGACGAGTAAATACAACCGTGTCCTAACTTTATCGTGACATATTCTATTAATTTTATCTATTAGTCAAAAAAGTACATAAGTCAGCCCCGCATTAAATTATTTTCTTTTAGTTTAGCGTCTCATTTATTTTTATTATAATTACGATTCCCCACAACTCCTATTCATTTAACGTACAACTTTCTGACCAATTCAAACTACGCGGGCTACCGCTCTTCGGTGTAGAAGACGCCCCACACTTTTCATCTGTTCCATGACTTGCACAGTTATCTACTATTTTCACAAAATATCCTATAAAACCCATGGTAATGTCCAAGTACCTGAATGTCGTTGGAAAGATTCTGATTTCTTCTATCTGCTACATAGTTTTCTATTAAGAACTACAGTATCTTTGCTGAGATATCATACAACCTGCGCCACCAATTTGACGACCCTCCATAAGAGGCCATGTTACAGAGTCTATTTTCCAGTTAGTTTTTTTCAACAATTTTGGTGGTGACGAGGTCTAAAATTTTGGGAAAAGACTCCTTGCACCTTCAAGAATCATCCTTTAAAACATCATTTAATACTCCAGTGTTTTGATTTAGTGAGGAGCCACCTTAAATGAAAGTACCATTTGTGGCAAGATTAGAATGCATCTTGTACCCGAAAATCGACCTTCAATAAAATAGATCCTCTTCCCGATCTTTTCCATAATACTCATCTAAGTTAATACACAATGCATTGTAAATAACATTATAGATTAGTATACAATTTCTATATTTTTGGAGGTCGATTTTCGGGTACAAGATGCATTGTAACTTTGCTGTATATGGCAGTTTTAAATAACAACTTTTTATTTTCTATCTGTTGGTATCAGTTGCGGCTAGTTAGTAAACAAGACTGTGCGGGACTATTATAATTATCACATAACTCCTCACCACTATAAAAAATGACCGAAATATTTCGGATTATTACGAATGATAAGGTTTCTCAATTTTGGTGAGAGTGGCGGCTGGTTAAAATTTTGACCCCCTTCGGCCTCAGCTCTTGGTCTATAGATTGCTGATTACGGAAAAAATAGTTTAATATATACTAAGGCTGCAAACACATGGAGCGCAATAGAGCGAGCAGAATAGGAATTTCTCCATAAGCAGCTGTGTTAAGGATGATCATGATGTAAGAAAATAAGGTGTGGCGTTTCGAGTTCTGAGGTCTTATTTTCGTGCCATTGGAGCTATTCACATAGACATTTTTTGCTTATTTCATTGTGAACGTTCATGTTAAAAAGGGGGTTCCACTATTCCGCTAAACTCAAATTGAGTGAACAGACTGAGCAGACCTATGCTGTGTTCTTAGTTGCGTTAGTTGCGACACTTGCGACTTCAGGCTTTGTTGCCTGATGGAAAAAGAGGTACAGGTCTGTTCAGTCTGTTCACTCTTTTTGAGTTTAGCGGAACAGTGGAACCCCCTTTTCAATATGAACGTTTACAATGAAATAAGCAAAAAATGTCTATGTGAGTAGCTCCATTCTGCGCCTTCCATAACGACGCCATATTTGAGGAAGATGTGACTACTATAGCGCCGAAGAGCCTGTACAATGAAACCAAGTGGCCAAAGTTGAAACTAAAATCTATCCCCCGCATCTACCTCGAAGTGAGACACATATATAGATATAGACATACATATGAATATACATGTACGTCAATTGATGAATAATTACCTATTTAGTCTGTTTTTTATGTGGAGATATTCATGAATTGTACGCTTGATCACTGAAACAACTGGAATGAAAATATTGAAATAAAAAATATATATTGTTTCACTAGTTTCTGGATGTTAATATGCTTTGTATTTTAAAAGCTTTTGAAATTTGCAGACAGACATGGCGGCGTTAGTAACATAGAGATATAAGGATAGAGTGCGCTAATTACACTAATGTACGTAAGGGGGAGCGATACGGTAAAAGAAATAGATATATTGTCACCGAGTGTCCTCTCCATCTCTTTCTAGCTGAGTGCTGTGATTGGCTGCTGCTCAAGGGGGTATTCTGGCCGTCAGCGGCAATTACTGACATAGGTTATTGCATCTTGAGCATCAGCCAATCACAGCGCTCGGGTAGAAAGAGACAGAGAGGACACTTGGCAACCATCTCTTTCTTTCACCGCATATATCGCTGTATTCAGACTCTAGCGCACTCTATCCTTATATCTCTATGATGAGGACGATATACGGCACTGCAACATATCGCCACCGATCTTACTATGTATATATATGTACTCTGGCCGTTAGGGTTAGGTGCTGCGAGGCGAGTATAGAGACTTTCTGCGTGTGTTTACATTTACAATCAGGGTATGTATACGACAACAGAAATGCCGAATAAAGTAAGAAATTTAAAAAACGGTAGATTTGTGAAGAACAAAGTTGAAATTGAAAACGCTAAAGCTTATCGAACTATGACAGTTTACTCGGGCAAATTTGAGTTGGGCTTTTTTTCGTGACCGTCGTCTGACTGTTCTGTACTCAGTAAGTAACTGGATGTTGCAGTGTTGTCAAGTTGCTTTGGGCGTCTGCTTCTCTCTCGGTGGAGGCCAGATGAGGTGTTATTAAAATTATTGTTACTCAATAATTAATATGGAAAGGCTTATAAGACTTGTACTCTTTTGTTTCCTTAGGAATTTATTTATTACATAAAATTTTTTGGGAAAAATATTGCGAAAATTCGTTAAGTTATGCTCGAAAGTGTGCGTTTTTTTTCGCCAAGATTATAGCTATAGATATACTGCAGTGTTAAATCGACAATCTTTAAAACTGAATAGTTCGCAATTTAGTAAGGAAACACCTGTTGAAATTTTGCACACGTGTTAATAACACTTTCTTTTCACACGTATTTCAATTTCAGCAAATTCTTACGAAAACTACTATACCCGGAGATCGTCCTTAAGTCTATTGCACCGCACAATAGGGCTATCCTGCAGCGCAATAGACTTAACACAGCCGCTCAAGGAGAAATTCCTATCCTGCTCGCTCTATTGTGCTCCATGTGACTGCAGCCTAACCCTTCTTATTTTCAGATATCGACCATCAAAAAAATATTCCTCAAGGTTTCCCGGACAAAAATGTATAGCTGTAAATATAGCTATTACAAACACATGTTTTGAAAGCTGTACGTACAGCTATAACTACCTATATTATAGCTATAATCAGGTGTATGAATAAGGTGTACGTAAACGTTTATTTACAGGTATAACTATCGCTATTAGTTATAGCTATGAATTTTGCTCAGATTTTGCAGAAAAGTTGGTTTAAAATCGGATTTTTAGAAGGTTTATCATACAATGCTAGTGCTATCATCAGTATGATTACATAAAAACTGGGGGCCTGAAGTATTTTTGAATCAATAGAAAAAAAAAAAAAAATCTTAAGCAATATTTCGAGTTTCTTAAAAACTGTTCTAAAATTCGTTCAAACGAGCGAATTGTATGTTTTAAGGTAAGAATTATTTTTGCATTAATGATAATGTTTTGGATTATCGTATGGATACTGTTGTTACATAGACACTATGAGGAACGTATGTACTTTTTTTCAAATCACTTCATATTTTCATCTCCGAGTACGGACGAGTTGAACACTTGATGCTACATTGCAATAATCTACTTATGCATGTGAGTGGTGGGGGGAGATTTTGTTGAGTGCCCGACGATTTTTACTGTGCGTTACGATAAAAATTGACTAAGTTAGGTAAAAAGTTTTGTAATGTCGCTTTGTCCCACGATTACCGTCCGCGCGGTAATTTTTGTAGGGACGATCACGGTAAAATTTATAGTTTTTTTTCTCTCAGTGTGTATTTATAGAGGAAAATTTATGAATGTTGTAGGTTGCACGTGTATTGCAAATTGAGGTTAAGCCTGCAGGGTTACAAATGTGTGATCTGAGCATTTCTTATTTATTCCTGTAAAGTATATACGATTTGTTGACCTCTTACGGGGAAACTAACCACTTTTGCCCCGCATTTAAAGATATCGAGGATCAGAATTTAAAAAAAACCTCCCTTAGACTTTAAAGGTAATTGATAGTGTAATTTGAATCACTGAGTACTGGAAAAAATTGACAAATAATGAACCCTTAAGTTTTTTATATTTTTTAAATCGAATGTCGTAAAATTGAATAAAAATTAGATGCAGATTTAGGACCAAATTTTCTATCATGAAAACATTGGATTTATTGTATCTTATAGAAGCAGATCTAATCGAAATCACCTCAATCCTATTTTTATGCGGTAATTTATGGAATTAGTACTTTCTATACGATTTTGGTATACTTTATCGAATTCGAATTATTTTTCAGTAATATTACTACATATTCTTTTTTACATAATCAAAATTAATGCTATACTGGCTACGTAAGGTTAGTCAGCTCGTTAGATGTGCCATATATGAGTGCTGTCATTTTCTTGCTAATTTGTTTTCTCTAAAATAATTTATTCCGTTAAACTATTCCAACATCTTGTAATACGTACCAGTTTAATAAACTGCAACATGAAAGTAGAATTGTAATTCATTAAGATAAAACCATTCCCTGTTGAATGGTTCCGTTAAAACACGATAAAAAAAAATTATACCAGGATAGATGTGTGTCTTTGCACCAAAACCTGATATATTGATCAGTGTTTTCGTATGAATATCCCAGGATAATTATATCAACTTTATAGGATCATACAAGTTTTAAACGGTATTGTAAAATATATAAATTTTTTCCGATTCAAACATACGACTTACAATTGTTTATAGGTTTTTTTAAGGAGAGTATAGAGCTGACACAAAATTGTTTCATGTCGTATAAGATTAATTACATTACCAAATTATTTATCAGGATCCACTAAATTATTATGATACGTGTAATATGATGTTATAACGTGCTTATTATGTTTCACGCGCATGATCATACTCAAATATTTTACCTGTAATTATACGGTCAGCTAATTAATATACGTGACTGAAAATTTAATATTTTTTAAAAAATGAGTTGAGATGTCTGACTAGAACTCAAATCTTTTGGGAAATTCGATTAATACACTATTTTAACATTCAAACATATGTTTTCAGTCTAAAAATACTTTATTGAAATTTAAAATAATCATTTGTAAAAATAAAAAACGTATTAAACGTGCCTTTCTTCGCGGCTTGCCTATGACTAGACTATCTTTACATATATCTTATGTGTTTTTACGTACTTAAGAGCCTCAATATAGAGCATATCTCAATTACTAAGTATTTATTTAATGTAATATAGTTTATAAATTTTAGTCTGACAATTATTATTATTTATCACGTACTTACCTAACTTTATAATAATTACCACCCTGAAAATTAAATTTGAAAGACTTTACCGTGAGTTTGAATCGAACCGGAGTCCACATGTATTTGAATCCGACGTGTTACCGCTGAGCTATGGCAACATTGGATTCGAATGAAGAAAAACTGATATAAATCGTTTAACTGATATAAATGTACCTACGTCACGTGGGAATCCATTGATATTTTGTGAATCCGTTAAACTGAAGCACACCTCAGAACGTGTATTTCACAATTGTAGTTGTTTGTTTAATATTTACACAATATTTTGGCAAGCTTAGCTCCGTGGGCCCTAAGACAAGAAGTTTAATGTTGACATTGTCATAGTCATATCCGCATTGAATACCAAACCAGTAGAAATTAGACGAGAATCATATAATAACATCATATGACACCATTTAAAGACTAAAATTATAAGAATATAATATGTGTATTTGCACCTGACATATTTTATAAGACCTTATATACCGAGAATACATTAAAATACTAAGAAAAAAATAATATACATGAAGTTAAATGTATATGATCCTATATAGTTTATGCACAGTTATTTGCTTGTAAGACATAATACAAATGTATAAAGAATTTTCTTATATAAACTTATCAGAAGTGTATCAAGAAAAACCTATGTCATAAAGTTGGCGTCATTAAATAGGGATATTTAATTCTGAACGCGTAATACAAACAAGTCGAAAAATTGTAAATAAACATTAAAGTTTGCCATACGCAACCATCAGAAAATAACCTATATAAAATAATATGTACAACTATTTTGTAAATTACCATGTGTACTTGTTATCCACATATAGGTATATTTCGTTCCAAATCATGGTAAATATTTTTACATCATATACACCAATACATTGGGAAGACAAAAAATTTACTGATAAAATATTATACCTCGCAATTTTATGTCCAGTATACTCAAAGAAATTTATATCAGGTTTTATCATGTTGTACCGGAACCATTTAACAGGGTTCCCACCTAAAAAAGGATGACAAAATTCTATACGTGATTTGCTTCAGAAAAACCGTACGACATATGTGGTATTACATATGACTTTACATAAGGGGTTTTGGAGTGGTAATGTTGTATAAGTAATTTTATTTGGGAAAAAAAAGATCTACGAAAAGAAAAAAAAAAAAAATTTCGTAATCTAGAAATAACTAAAGTACCTTGAAGCGTGGTTTCTCACGTGAGATCTGACGTCAAATTCTCACATGATTTAACGAAAAAATTTTATTTTGAAAAATAATTGCCTGAAATATAATTTAACCCGAATTTATTGACTATATATGTTACCATCCGTATGACAACACTAAAACTGGGGGACTGAAGTGATTTATATGAAATTTAGAAAAATAAAATATTTTTTTCAATGTTCCAAATTAAACATAAAACACTTTAATCCCCAAGTTTTGGTGTTGTCATACGGATGGTAACCCCAATTGAGACGATCACGTTAGAAATCACGTGACTTTCCAGTAGGGACCACCCAGATGATAACTTTAAAACAAGGGGGTTCAGCTGATTTTTTTTTCTTCAATATAAAAAAAAAATTTCAATTTTTTTTTTGTAATTTTTGAAATAGTACGTGAACCCCCTTGTTTTGGAATTATCATCTGGATGGTTGCACTACTTGATAATAGTAAATAATGCGTTACGTTACTCTGCAGTTATTTCTAGATACCAAAAGTTTTTCTCTCTTCTAACATGTACTTCTGTGTTTTTCTGTAGGAAAATCTACACGGCATAAACAATCCACAACCTCTTCCGTAAGGCTATACCGTAAACCACATGTAATGCCGCACGGCTTTCCTGTTTCCTGACGCAATTACACGTAGAATCAGAATTTCTCATGAATTTCAGTATTAAATATTTTCTGAATCTAGACTCCTGATTTCTGTTGTAATTTTTTTTCACACAGTTTTTTGATGCCATTTTTATCACAAAAATAGTTACTGAAGATGCAAAAATTGAATAGTATCCCGTTGACCCCAAAACGCTTTCTGTTGCCTAAGACCTTCGTAACGAATACATAAAAAGCCTTTCCTTTTTTCCAATTTTAAGCATCACAACTATTCTTGTAATGAAAATGGTATCAAAGAATTCTAGGAAAAAAATTTATGATACAAATGAGGGGTCTAGATTTATAAAATAATTTATTTGAAATTCACGAGAAACGCTAATTTCTTGTTTTTTTTTAGCTGGGTTCTGATAAGATCCAATGCTTTTATGCTGAAAAATTTGGTTTTAACGTTGGCCGCGAACGTAAACAGTTTGATGCCGTTTGCCAATTTCACTGCGTGAAGTATACTAAGTACATACTTAACGAGATGCGCTATACTTATATCCCTTTTAATAAACGTCAGTTGATATGTCATGTGAGATGACATCTGACATATCAGCTGATAACCTAAAGCTACCCCTGCCGAAATGAATAGAAGAGAATGAGCACTCTATATTTTTTATGTCTATGGTTGCATTGAGGCCGTGAGTTGTGACGTGTAATTTCGATATTGCCAGCGGTTGCACGTGTGTAATTCCAATCTGTCATTATAATTAGACAAAAAAGAACCGTTAAAAGTCTAGGTAGTGACGTGAACAAAAATTTTCAAAATTTGTGTTCTATATTTATATTTAATATAGTGGCGAGATGTTGACGAAATTTGAAACCAAATCAGCTCGAGTAAAAGGCCTCTCATTTCATTCCAAACGACCCTGGATTCTAGCTAGGTGACAAATTTTTGTACTCTTCATGATTAGCATTATATTGAGAGCTTAAAAATTTAATAACTGTGACATAATTATTTAAAATTTTTGAAATCAATAAAAGCAAAAATAATTTGTATATACCATAAAGGCGACGTTTTTCTGTTATATTTTCATTTGTTAATTGTAATACTCGCTTTGAGTTGTTCAACTTTTTTATCAACACGTCTGCTTATTCTTATTTCATGTAACGTAATACCCATTGTATGAGAATTTTGTTGTGTTTTATCATTGTCAACTTGATTAGTTTTTACACAAATTTTAAGTCAGTCTCTCCCATCTAACAATGTATAAACGAGCAAACTAGATGTTTAATAATATTGTAAAATCCTTATTTCTTCAACCTGTATTTTTTGCTCGATAGTACTAAAGGTGTAAAAGTAAATATTTTACCAATAATAATATTTAAGTACTTGCAACAATAAAACTGATTCTCAGGATATTTGTCAAAAGTTTTAATTTTTCAAGTCTTATTTTATTAATTCACTACTTTAAAAAAAAAAAGTACTGTCCCATTTAGTTTGTATCAAGTTTAGGTGATTTGACTATTTTTTGTCAATTGATTTTAAATATTTTGTAGCTTTTGTAGCTCACTTCAAGCAGAGAAAATGTTTGTAAAACAGTACAAGTACATGATGTACCATACCGAATTTTTTACATACAAAGTCAAGTTTACTGTTTTATACACAATCATGCAATTTTACGTAAGTTTATTTATGTAAATATCTAAAAAAGGTCACTTCTAAATTCTTTCAAAAGAGTGTAAGACATTTGCATAAAGATTTGAAGAGACGCTTACACTCATCAAGTGCTAAAGTTTTAGACACTACACTTTTACTTTAGGTTTAAAGTAGGATATCAACTGTTATCTATATGATGTAACACTTAAGCTGTTTGTCTTGAAAAATATAGAATAAACATAAGATCATTTAGATAATTCAACAAAGCCAGGTTTGGGGAAAGGAATCTCTGTTATATGGACATACAATCTCAAGTGTCCTTATTAAACTACAAATTTCATGTGTTTTAGTTCAGAAAAATAAATTGAAAGTTTTACCATTGTGAGGTTTTTTTTTTTTTTTTTAACTTATCGTTTCCCCTAAAGGGCTCAGACATGGCTATTTTGACACCAGATAGTCTAGCTTTACGTTTGTTAATTAATAGTAAGTAAACCGGTAGGTAAATCGGTGGGATTTTGATGCTCAAATCCCATTCAGAAAAAACCTCATTTTTAATGAAAATTTTTGTCCAAAGTGGGATTTGAAACCTGGTCATTAAGATCTGTAGGCAGGCACACTATCGACAGAGCCACCATGTGCCTATTTTTGAAAAGTATCAGCGTTGGCCACGATCGTCAAAAGTTTGCTGCCGACCGCAACCTTCAGAGCGCTTCTTTATCAGCGCCATCGCCAGCCAAGCTGTGAACTATCGCTGATGTATACATATGATGTATATATCTACCAGCGCCTATCACCGGAGACCCGATGACTCGTGACCCCGGGCGCTTACTGGCCACTCTATAGATTAAACCAAGTACAAGTAGCACTCCGGGAGTGCAGGCAGAAGTGAAAACTTGAACTTATGGCGCGTTGGGCACTTTATTGGGTGAGCATTTTTAGGTGCACTCGCGACATGAGAAATTGTACACAAAAAATCAAGTTTATCAAAGCAATAAGGGCACTTTTTGAATGGACATGGAGTATAATAATATGGAAACTATATTCGAAGGAAGTGGTTTTATTTAAATGAGTAAATATTAGTAAATAGTAAATACGAAATTTATCAATTTTTTTAACACAATACCATAGCAGCAACACAAGTCAAATAAAATATTTAAATAAATAAATTTTCCGATTAATATTCATTTATAAAAAAAATATAAAAAACTCAATCTCGTCTGCCGCGAGGGCACGAATGAATGCCCATGCAAAGACTGCGTATCAGCGTTGGTCTGAGCATTATTCCACGCTCACAGTTCATGCTTGATCGCACATAGCGCCGCTGACTGGATCCCACCGAGAACTACTTCGCGCGAGAATTCGAATTCAAAATCGTATGATTTTTTCAACAGACAGTAGGCGTGGGAATTCAAATTCGAAAGAATTCTTGGTATACTATTTATGTATGTAATCATGTGGCATCTCACAACTCTCGCGCTTCAGGCTCTACTCGCCAGGTGGCAAAGTTTATGCGCTCCCGTCAAGCAGCGAAATTCTCGCACGATTCATATATAAGCGTGATCGAGTCACTCTAAGCCCACTCCTCTTCTGTGTCTAAGGCAGGGAGCACGTCATCAGCCTTACTGATGAGTCCTGGCGTGCTCTCGGGACGAAACACCTTTTTTCTCTCTTATAGATGACCTCTTGATTTCTATAATCATACAACATTATCCAATATTTTTAGGCATTAATTAGCCAATACATACAAAGATTTCTTTCAAATTTGAATTTCTGCGCCTACTGTCTGCTGAAAAAATCATACGATTTTGAATTTTAATTCTCGCGCCAAGTAGTTCGCAGTGAGATCCAGGTAGCGGCGCTATGTACGATCAAGCATGAACTGTGAGTGTGGAATAAGGAATAATGCTCAGACCAACGCTGCTGCGTATAGCATGCAGCGCTCTCGCATACCTATACACTCCGAGTATACATATAGGTATGTAACCTCGTCTGTCGCGAGAGCACGAACGAATGTCCATGCAAAGAGCGCGTACAGTATACATATATTATAAGAATACACGCGGAATATATCTGTGTAAAATCTCGTCTGTCGCGAGAACGGCTGGAAATGCTCACCCACAAAAGTGCCCAACGCGCCATAAGAAGTTTTCACTTCAAAAAATGTTAATTAATAACCCAAGGGCCTATCACCAAGTGACCGAGGGCTCTTACTGGACACATTAAAAAATAATAAAATGTTAACTTATAACACAAGCTCCTATCACTCAATAACCCAAGGCGCTTACTGGCCACATTACAAAATAACAAAATGTTACCTAATAACACAAGTGCCTAACACCCAATGCCCCGGGGCGCTTACTGGCAGAGATGAGTAGAGAGATTGCTAACGCCAATGCTACGGCGTGAGACAACTTTTTTCCACTGATCGGGGCGACCCGCCGCGGCCAGCCGTCGAACCAAGGCGCACATTTTTCGAGAGTGCGAGACTCGTATCGAAGAGCGTGCGCCTACAAGAAGAGAAGTGGATTTGCGTGGAAATGAGCATATAGGCGCACATTTTGGCGACACGTATAGAAGTAATAGAAGGGGTATACCGAATGTGTGCCTACGAGGAGAGGAGTGGAAATGTTGACTATAGCTATATATCTGAGCGCACAGCCAAAGCAAGCGACGACATGAGTTTTTCTCTTTTGACTGCAACCGAGTATATGCTATATATATTTAACTGACTCTTACTCTCTCGCTCTTGCTTGAAAGATATCTATCAATCTTACATTCGATTAAATCGTGAAACTAAATGCTCATATAATTATATGCACAGAATTTGATATCAAAACATTTTTTTTTTTTCCGTAAGTTAATACTTAATTTGAAATCTAGTATTATTTTGAAAAAATGATCAGCTTAATTTTTTTAAGGATAACAGTTCAGCTATAACCACTGGTTAATTATTTTTCCTCATCATAATTGTTATGAACTGTAGGACAAGCCCCGGAGGTTATCGATGAACATATGTGACTTTAAGATCTCCTACCCTCGAAGTTTCGATAGCTAAGGTAGTAAGGGCTTATGCCACTACTATTCTCGTTTTGCTATCTGAGGATCGATTCCAACTGTCGGAAAATTTTTTTTTTTTAACGTGATTCATCATTCTTGTTTATTTTCTTTTTATTTATGTTTTATTTATGTTTTATAAATAATATTAACAAACCCTTTTTTCCCTATACATCGAAATACATTTTTTTAATACTAATTATATTAAATAATTTCATAAGCTGATACTTATCGTTAGCATGGCCATTTATGAATTTCATAATAACAAAATAATTTCTTAGGATATGAGTATAATTCTTACAATTAAAAACTCCAAAGAAAGTTAGAGAGAAAAAATCCTTATACATAATTTTCATTAATTTTTTTTTTTTTTTTTCCAAGAAATGATTAAGCTGTTCTGATCGATATTTTTATCTATCTATACAATAATCATAATCTTCATGGGCACAAGAAAACTTTCATAAAACTCCCTAAACATTTATTTTCCGTCTTTTGTTGTAAAAAAATTTTAGGTATAGCAGCTATACTTATTGTGTTGATTAAATATGTAATTTCAATTTGAATTACATAATGTTGGTTCTGGACCAAACTTTTAATTAGCGTATGTAAGTATCAAAACTTAATACCTTTGAAAATTATGCAACAAAAATCTGAACAGTAATGAAAAACAGATCTTATATATCAAGTTAACTGTTACGTTACTTAAAATTTTTACCTGGTAGTTACAACCACTTGTCACTTACATTATGAATTTCAAAAAAGTAAAAGTTTAACCTTGAACATAATTTTCGATAATTTATAAGAATTTATATGAAATTCCGAAATGGCCATGCTAACAATAAGTATCAGCTTATGAAATTATTTAATATAATTAGTATTAAAAAAATGTATTTCGATGTATAGGGAAAAAAGGGTTTGTTAATATTATTTATAAAACATAAATAAAACATAAATAAAAAGAAAATAAACTAGAATGATGAATCACGTTAAAAAAAAAAATTTGCGACAGTTGGAATCGATCCTCAGATAGCAAAACGAGAATAGTAGTGGCATAAGCCCTTACTACCTTAGCTATCGAAACTTTGAGGGTGGGAGATCATAAAGTCACATATGTTCATCGATAACCTTCGGGGCTTGTCCTACAGTTCATAACAATTATGATGAGGAAAAATAATTAACCAGTGGTTATAGCTGAACTGTTATCCTTAAAAAAATTAAGCTGATCATTTTTTCAAAATAATACTAGATTTCAAATTAAGTATTAACGTACGGAAAAAAAAAATGTTTTGATATCAAATTCTGTGCATATAATTATATGAGCATTTAGATTCACGATTTAATCGAATGTAAGATTGATAGATATCATTCAAGCAAGAGCGAGAGAGTAAGAGTCAGTTAAATATATATAGCATATACTCGGTTGCAGTCAAAAGAAAAAAACTCATGTCGTCGCTTGCTTTGCCTGCGCTCAGATATATAGCTATAGTCAACATTTCCACTCCTCTCCTCGTAGGCACACATTCGGTATACCCCTTCTATTACTTCTATACGTGTCGCCAAAATGTGCGCCTATATGCTCATTTCCACGCGAATCCACTTCTCTTCTTGTAGGCGCACGCTCTTCGATACGAGTCTCGCACTCTCGAAAAATGTGCGCCTTGGTTCGACGGCTGGCCGCGGCGGGTCGCCCCGATCAGTGGAAAAAAGTTGTATCACGCCGTAGCATTGGCGTTAGCAATCTCTCTACTCATCTCTGTTACTGGCCACGTAAATAACTAATAAAATCTTAAATTATACAAGCGCCTCTGACCCGATGACTAAGGGTGCTTACTGGCAACTCTAATAAATAGTAAAATTCTAAATAATAACACTAGCATTTATCACCCAATAACCCGGGGCGTTGACTGGCCGCACTATTAAATAATAAATCACTAACTAATAACACGAGCGTCTATTACCAAAGATCCTTGTCAAATTTCACAATGAATTGAAATATTAAATTGATGACGTCGCAACCCTATAAAATGGTACCTTTTGGACGCCACATTTCCATATATCAGTACAAAGAAAAAGTGTTTTAAGGGGGCTCCTTCGCGAAAGTCCCCAAACAGATATATATTATTTCTTGTAAATAAAAGTCTATTGAATTTAATGGTGGTCTAAATTGTATTGTCTAAATCCGAGCTCAAAGTTGTAACTATTAGCACGTGTTTCTATGGGGCAGCGTGAAAAACAATTTGTTTTCGTTTATAATAAACCTAAATTAAAAGTCCCAGCTGACTGAATATATACGTTTTGTTGATGAAGTCTTCCTCTGTAATATGCTGTATTAAAAATTGTGGATAAAGGACCATTTTAGCTAGATATTTGTGATGGAATTAAATAAATAGGGTCCGGGAGGTCAGGAGGTCACGTGGGTAGCAGACGTACTTGTTCACGATATATATATACCATATACCTATATATCACATCGCTATACTACACCAACACAGGTGGTCTGGTCTGGTGGTGTACCCTCGTATGCACTAAACTGGTCAAAACAATAATTAATTTTTCGTACAAAGTTAAACTGCACACATAAATATTATTTTTCCCACTTCATACGTTATTAAAAATATCATAATGATTTTCAGACACATTTGTTTAGTGAAAAACAAAACTTTATTTTTTGTTTGTCTTTGACCTCAGCAGTAGTCGTAGAAGCCCCCTTAAGGGATGTACCATATAATTGTTCCAGTGTTATTAAGGCCTACTAATTAATGACTAATAAATTTCAAAATCTATTTAAGATTTCTTAATCGTTATTATACGTTGCATCATGAGTCGTTGCGTTTCTAATAATGAATATTATTAATAAATAGTGGACTATCGCCCTTACTAATATCTTTCTATATGATAAACTAATGAGAGCTTTCGTGTTTATTAGTAGTTTATTATTTATTTTGTTCAACTACATACTCGTCTGAAAATTGTTTTTCTTTAATTGTAAATAGAGCCCTCGGATATCAGGTGGTAGGCGCTTGTGTTATACATTAACGTTTTTTAATCAACAGAGTGGCCAGTAAGCGTCCCGGGTCATCGGGTCATAGGCACTTGTATTATTTAAAATTTTATTAATTATTTTAGTGGCCAGAAAGCGCCCCAGGTCATTAGGTGATACGCGCTTGTGTTATTATTTAGGATTTCACTATTTATTAGAATTACTAGTAAGCGCCCCGAGTCATCGGGTCATAGGCACTTGTATTATTTGAGATTTTATTAATTATTTTAGTGGCCAGTAAGCGCTCCGGGTCATTAGGTGAAGCTGGATATCAATTACAATAAGTTCAAAATTGATTAATATACACTGTATTCACTTGAACATAACAGAATAAATGATTTGCAAGTAAAAACAATACTAATTTGCTGTGTCTCACCTATCAGGCCAAAGGCATAAAGATGAAGTGTACGTTAATATGGTACATGCACTATGCTGTATTATTATCCGGGACCTCCAAATTCTAGATGTACGTACATTGAGACATGGTTATGAATAAAAAATCCGTATTAAAAATACTGATCTTTGTTTTGAAATATATAAAAAAATACCTAAATTCATAAATAAAAAAAATATTTTGACAAAGAATTCAATCTAATTAAGAAAAAACTCAGTAAAGTGAAACTCAAAATAGGCGCAGAATCATATGCTTCATAGTGCTACTATGGCAGAGTTGCAATAAACATTTTTTTTGGTAATAGTCTATGCGTACTATCGCCCTAAAAATAAGATATACGATAAAAGTTTTTACGTATAATTTGACGAAATTTTTTACAATCCTATATATTCTCCATTATTTAAATGTTAATTAATTTCAAAACATCCCATTAATTGGGACGGTTCTCACAATCGGGACATTTACCTTACACCAAATTACAACTCTTTTTACGAAAATCTTACTTATTTTATGCGTAAGAATAAAACAAGTAATGAAATATCCGATGCTATGTTTACAACTGTCGGTTAGGGGTTAGAAAATACACTAACGCGGTTCGGCACAGTAACCATAATTCTATCTTCTTCCGCACACGTAATGAAGCAAACAGAGAGTTTATCCCTCTTCCCATTATGAATAACGACCCAATACAATTATTTTCTTGTTAAACAGTACGATCAACATAAAAACGATTACAGCACTTGAGTGTGTCCAGCTACACCTCTCATGACAATAAATAGAAAGGTATACTTGAACAGGCGTCGCCATCTCGTCCCAGTATTGGGTGTACCACATTCAAACTGGGAGGTTAATCAGGAAATGTATTTTTTAATTGAATAAATTATTTTTATTGCTACTTTTGCAGTAAATACTATCCAGGTACAATATATCACTTGATTACATAAATTTACACACACACACACACACACACACACACACACACACACACATATATACATATATATATTCTCGAAAACAAAATCTTACAAAGCTACAAGAGATTACTTCCATTCATGCACGATGTACAGAAATTTGTCAAATCATAAAGCAGTAGGTGAAGAGCATTTTTTATTATTTATTCTTCATTTTAATTTAACTTCAATCCAAACGAATTTTTTTTGTTTATCCAAAGTGTAATAGATTATAAGGAAATTTTTTTTTTTCGGCGTAGCAGCTTTTTATTGTAAAATGAATTTGCTTATTTTTGTCCCGATATTGGTATCAAAATTAACTTTGTCCAGGTATTAGGTATGTTACATTAAGTGACAATTTTATCGAAAATGAGTTATTTATACCGATTAATTCGTCAGAACATTCCTCGTTTGAAAACGTTTTTAAAAATTTGATACTTAGTTTCGCGTATTAGTAATGATTAATTACACTTCAACAAAAGTCTGCCTTTTCATGAAAAAAGCAAGAAAAGCCGTAACAAAAATTTTGTAATTTGGCCTGGGATTCAGAGAAAAAAAGCCGTAAGTACACTTACGCTTTTTATTGGGTAAAGTTAATGAGCGTGGCCACACAATCTAACGTTAAAAATCTGTAAGTCTTACAAGAATACGTGAAAATGCATACATGGCTTTTTTCCAAGAAAAAGTACGCCTGATGGAAATCGGAAGCGTACATTTTCCTATTTTCCGTGGAAAAATCAAGTTTATTTTGCGGTAAATTGAAAGATCGTACCTCTTATACCTTCAAATCAGACATTTATAAGTAAAAAACACTATACTCATAATTTAATGAATAAAAATACTTTTCGTTGATTTTTTCCATTTGACATTCACTGCAATTACACTTTTTTCCACTGGAACGGCAGAGCAGCTATTGTGGGGCGAGATTTTACGGGCGCTCGCTGGGATGCAATACTTTGGGTGCTCTCCCCGTGAACGGTTGTTACCAGACATTGTAGAGTAAATGGTATACAAGAAATTCTACTCATATACGGCCACTGGATGATATGTTCGAAGGTCTGAAAGGTTCGAGTAAACGAAAGACGCCGCACGTGCGGCTTTTTCCCCTCGCTGCTTTCGCCGCATTTCAACAAAGGTAAAGTAAGGTATTGGGATTATGCCTCTACCACGTGACCTCAGTATATATATATGACTAATATAGATGCGAAATAACACAGGTCTTATGGGAGGAATCTTGTTTTTATTTTTTTTTCGCACTTAAAAAGATATTGAGCTTAAAAAGATTGTTAATTCCATGTTACTGACATAATGAGAGTTACGTAGTTATTTTTTTCCTTTGATGAATTCGTTCATGAAGGTTGAAACAGCGTTTTGAACGTATACGGAGTGCCGTTTAACCCTACTTTGAGCTGTTTGTTTCAGCTGTTGCTGCTGCTGCGCCACTGCTGCTGATGCTCAGAGGTAAACAAACAGCTCAAAGTGGGGTTAACGGCACTCCGTATACGTTCTAAACGCTTTTTCAACCTTCATGAACGAATTCACCAAAGGAAAAAAATAACTACGTAACTCTCATTATGTCAGTAACATGGAATTAACAACTTTTTAAAGCTCAATATCTTTTTAAGTGCGAAAAAAAAAATAAAAACAAGATTCCTCCCATAAGACCTGTGTTATTTCGCATCTATATTAGTCATATATATACTGAGGTCACGTGGTAGAGGCATAATCCCAATATCCGGACAGTTCTTAGAAGAAAAAGTAATATCCTTTGTCTACGACAAAATATCACATTCTTACAATAAAAAAATCGTTTTTACTATGAAACAACTTTTTTTTTGTAGATTGAATAAAAAAATTATTGTTTCTGCTCGAAAATAATTAAATAATTAATTTTAAAACTTAACGTCGTTTGTGGCTGAAGTCGGACACCTATGATAAGGAATCATAGGAGAAGAGGTAGTAGTCAGACACGGGAAAGCATTACTTGGACAGTAATGTTAATCAAATGGGGAAATCACCTTTATGAGGTTATGGACGCTTTAAAGATAGTTACGCTGCTTGTAACTTGATTAATAAAATGACTTCTGCAAGATATCATTGCAGAAGTTACGTATATTGACCACTTTTAATTCAGTTTAAGTACCTGTGAACTTTTTATGTCATAATTCTGTAAAAGGACCCGTGTATTATGTACTTTCAGTATGTCCAACTACTGCCTAATACAAATTTTAATGTTACACACTGGAGGGTAAACTCGGATGGTTCAGAAGTTTAAATGACGAAAAGCGACATACTAAATCATTTATTTATTTGATAATAATTTAGTTTTACACTAAAAATTTCCATCATTTACTTAAACATTGATCTGCTGACTTCAAATATATCGTCGTCTTCTGTTACTTACCTCAATTATTGTGGATTGAACTAAACTTTATAGCTGTCAGGCTGTACCCTCCAATTTTTAAGTGTCCGAACTTACCCTCCTCTACCTTAGCGCGTGTATCTGCAACCGCGTTTATTCTCTCATGTTTGGTACGTAGTTGAGTTCTGATTCTCTCCTTCGCAATCTCTATGGTTTCTGGCATCCATTTTATTCTGGCCTTGGGTGCAAACCATTCCGGAACCTTTTTGCGCCTCTTTGCTTGCATTTTTTATCGGTATAAAAACCAAATTTTGCCCGTTGATGTGAATTAGTATAGTTACAAGCTGCGCAAACTTCTAGAATATCAAAAAAATAGCGAAAATAGTATTAGAGTTTGAAGCAAAAATAACGATGAGGGCATAGTCACCCAATCGCAGGGCACTTGAAAGTGCAAGATTCGTTCGTCATTTTCAGCGCGTACACCGGTAAAATAAGTGCCACGGAGATGAAGTATGACAAGGGACTTGAAAAAATGGTAAAGGGGACTTATGCGGGCTGTGTATATGTATATAAATCTTCAATCCGAGCTAAAGTAGGAGCTCGTAAAGGTTGCTTAAACCGTTTTGCTTGTAAGTAGCAAATTCAAGTCCTCGCTTGATCATGACACATTATCTTGCCCAACTCGTTGAATATCCGTACACCTATAAGAACTGCGCTAGAGAAAGAAAAAGAAAGCATCTCACATCGGCAAAGATAAACATTAGAGTGCACGTTTGTGTCAACATTCGTCACTACTCCTATGCAGCGTCTAACTTTTTCGATTAAAGCAGAAACCAAAACTGGCCAAATTATTCCCAAGTAGGTACTTTTAACAGCCCGTGAAGATTTTCAACCATTTACGTACTTAAGTTGCGAGGTTCTTTTGTCTTTCTTTCCCGGGAGACTGTCTATATTCTTAGTCAACGTATATGTCGACCCCTTTGATACAATGCACTCACGCGCATTTCGTTATTGTAAGTATTTGGACTGATAAATTATTCGTGGCAAAGCAAGGCAGATTGATTTCGTTACAGTGACTTGGAGAATTCAAGCAATTTGAAAAAGATTCGCTTTGAAATACAAAGGAGAGTCCATTTCCATTAATTTTTAAAATTTTTGTTTATTGCATCAAAATTTTTTTGGAATAGCTATTGACAACGAGCACATTTTAAGTGGCGCCACCAATGCCGGAGTACAGTACCAAACTTTCCAGCATGTGAGCATGGGATCTTATAAGAACGGTTCTATTTTAATTAACAACAATTTTATTTTCATGTGGTAATTTGGAGAATTAGTACTTCTTAGACGACATTACATAGTTAAAATTAATTCCATACTAGCCAGGCAAGTTAAGTCAGCTCATCAGACGTGACTATTTATTTCTTGTTCATCTACTGATATATTTTTTCTAAAATAATTTTTTTTTTTCCACGTATAATTTAAATGTCTCATAATAAGTACCAGTTCCTTAAACTGCCACATGAAAATTAAATTGTAGTTAATTAAAATAGAACCGTTCTCGTAAGATCCAATGCTTTCATGCTGGAGAATTTGGTACTGAACTCCGGCATTTGTGGCGCCACCTGAAAAGTGCTCATAGTCAATAGCTTCTTGTGTGGGTGTATGCTTGTCTGCAAATTTGAGAAGATGAGTTCTTCAGTCTTAAGCCAGTCTGCTGCCAAACCAAGGCCAGCAGAGTACGGTAGGTGAGCACCGGAGCAACCGCGTTTTTGCATTTAAGGCACGACTGATACGAGATAATATATTACTGTTATTACAACACTGTAAAAAGTTGGTACTGTTTGGTATAGGGTTGGTAAAGAAATGTACACATTCCCATGGGATGAAAAAAAAGCCTTAGAACACGATGATTATCGCAACTTTGCATTGAGTGTCAATCGTATTGTAACACTGCTTCTTGACCTAAAAGTAAAAAGAGGTGCTGACGTAGCGTTGCCAAATGACGATCACGTACGTCACCTTTGTCCCTCTTACCTTATGGGTTTCTGCTCCTAAAAAAGGGGGATTGGCGCGGGAGTTCTCCTGTTCTACGGGGAGAACTATTAAATTAACAGAAAAGAATAACTTTAACTACTCTTTATTCAATCACTAATACACTTATATACAGTATCTCTCTTCACAGTACACGATACAATGCTTCTTCTCGTCCTCTGAACTGCACTGCAACGACTTCGCCTCGCACCCCGCGAGCCGCGAGCGCTCGTCCACCACGTCCTTCTTGTCCTGGACCAGGAGGGGCTTTTGCTCGTCCTAGACCCACGCTACCGTACACACACACACTCCATCCACAATCCTCGACTCTACTATATTCTCTCTCTCTCTTTGCTCAGCTCGCTCTGGCTTTTTACACTCTCTCTCTCTCTCTCTCTCTCTCTTTCAATACTGCTCTCTACCTTCACACACGACAAAACACGTGAACAATGGCGGTACTCCCAAGACGCACCTCCCGGTCTCTTGTTCACCTCGTCTCATCAACCCACACACTACTTCTCTCTCTCTCTCTCTCGCACTGTTTACGCTACACTCTTTCTCTCTCTCTAGCCTCACCTCCTGGTCAAACGTCCGCAAGTCCAACCCGGCGCGATGCCGTCCGGTGTCCTCGAGCGGGTCGTTCGTCCTCCGGCGTTACCCTTTCTCTTCTCTCTCTCTCCCTCTCTCTTACCCTCTTCTTCTTATCTCAGCGGCTTCCATAGTCCTCGACCTGAAGACCTCGTCGTCCTGGGAGAACACAGCAGCTGCTAGCAAGGCTCCCAGATTTTTGGGAGTTCGACGCATGTGCAGTGCGCAGTCACCCTCTCCTCTCTCAAGTAGACCGAGTGGGGAGCTCCCTCTATACCTATACTTTAACTTAAGCCCCGCCCACTTCCTGCAACTTAAATACGAGTTCTTATACATTGCAGCTACGAGCGTCGATGGTCGAGTGGACTAAACCTTTTGTTCCTGCAGGGCTAACTAGCCAGGTTATCGATTCTCGCCGATGTCAAATTCTTTTTTTTTTTTTTTTTTTTTTTTTTTTCTCTTGTTTGTTATAAATTACTATTAACCTATTAACCAATGATTATAAATAATAATTTTTTTACATACACTACAGTAAGTATAAGTACTTTACATTATAAATCATTCTTGTGAATGTTGCTTATTAAAGTCCAAACAATTCTTTAAATTACTTTTTATACGAAAAGTAATAGTAAAATTAATTAAAAAAAAAAAAAATTTAAAAGTCTAGAAAATATATTTTGCAGATTTGCAGTCTTTATTTCCAGTAACTATGGAAGAAATACCTGACGACTTCTCTTTTTTTTTTTACTGACATAATCATTTTCTGCCATAAATTATTTAATGTATTTTTCAAAAACTACAGAATTTAAGGAGATAATACCTCTGGCACTGCATTAACTTAATAATAAATAATAAGCATACATACGTATTATTTCCTTGCTTGTTTTTTATAACTTCAACATCACTGACAACTGAAAAAGAATTTTCTATCAATGCTTGTAAATGTGGTAAAACTCTCTTACCTAACGGCATTGTCAATTGAGTGTTGTCCTGATAAAATCATTGAAAAACAAGCGATGGCAATCAAATTTATTGAAATTCAGCGGAATAACTTAGAAAGACTAAAAAATCTGTAAAACTGTTATGTATTAATAGTTGTAACCTTATCATAGGGAATAAAAAGGGTGAGAGAACTCAGTAGAAAATTTTCAATAATTATACGACCTCAATTTATTATTACAAGTTAAGAATCCGTAAATGTATTCGCAAAATTTCGTAAAAACATAATTCAAAAAAAATTGTCTACCACAAGCGTTTTAACATTTAGATGTTTATTTTAACCTCGATAAAAAAAAAATATCGTTCGCTATTCGAACGCATCCGAAAGGTATACGCACCAGTAACGAAAACTGTATTATTTTAATCAATCTCGTAAATACAATAAATTGTTTGTTCATATTTCTATTAATATCTTTCATATTAAAGTTCGACAATGTGTACGAAAAAAAGCATAACTAAAATGTTTCAATTTTATTTTAAACGAGAAAATTGTACTTGTGCTTTTTTTCGTACAAACTTTCGGTAACAATGATTAAAAAATTTATGTTCATTCCTTACAATGCAGCTAATCACATCTACAACTTTTTTATTAACATTCAACTTGAAACACATACCTAAACTTCCTCACATATGATAATTTTTATAAACGCACGGTCCCTCTCTCTCGTTGTTTTTAGTCTGGAGACCCGTATACCGAAAATTAACTCATTATGAACGCATTTTTAATTTAAACATTTGCTCAAGTAAAAGAAAGAAAACATTGAGCAATAATTTGAAACAATTATATGAAATAAATCATATTATTTACTAAACTATCCAAAAGTTAGTGCGATTGCCACTTGTTGAAAACACCCAAAATAATAATCTATAAAAAAATCAGCAATGGGAACACCCCTACACATGCTTATTTATTAATAAAAAGTTATAGTAGTGTCACAGTTCTTAATTACGTCAATTTTGAAGCTTCTAAACAACATGTTAAATCATTTAAGGCCATCTAATGTTTGTGTTAGTAAAAACAAGAACATCTTCTAAGGTATCTCTTCCATCGTCACCACAATAAAAACTGTAAATATGCATATAAAACTTTTTTAATGCTTTTAGAGGTCAGTATTCGTATGAACGTTTGGATCGTTTTTTGTCAAATTAATTTTTTTTTTACATAAATTGTTGTAAAAACTCATTTTTTGTGTATTTTATTATTTTATGTAAAACTTTTTTAATGAGTTACATTATTAGATTTTCTTACTTTTTGAAGTAATGTTTTCAATAAATTCGCTAAATACTTTGTTTTTAATAATTTAACATAAAATTAAATAAAAAAACGCGCATGTAATGTAACCACGTTTAATACGCCGGTCTGAAGCCCGGAAAAACTACAAAGAGAGCGTATATTTGTACTAAAATATTTCAATTTATTTACCTTTTTATAATAACTTTCTTATAAAAAGTAATTCTGTAGTTTTTGAGATATACATTAAATAATTTATGGCAGAAAATGATTATGTCAGTAAAAAAAAAAAGAAGTCGTCAGGTATTTCTTCCATAGTTACTGGAAATAAAGAACTGTAAATCTGCAAAATATATTTTCTAGACTTTAAAATTTTTTTTTTTTTAATTAATTTTACTAATATTTTTCTTATAAAAAGTAATTTAAAGAATTGTTTGGACTTTAATAAGCAACATTCACAAGAATGATTTATAATGCCATAATGATTTATAATGATTTATAATGATAATATTGCCTGCAATCTTGGCAGCTTCGTCATTAAAAGCTTTGTTTGTACCTACGTCTTCTTGACAAGTCACTTGTTGTAGGTTCTTTTCCTCCGGGTTAATAGGAGCAGGAGGATTGTCTCCAATTTCGAACTTTTCGTTGTCAACAGCTTATTCGAAATAATTACCCTCCCGAATCGGAGGTAAGCCACTAGTTTGCTTTGTAACACATATATTGATAGTACTCTGTTCATAAATAAAATAAATTTACTTTCGATATGCAAAACTACACAGATGACCGAGGACCTCCATCTGCACGGTTATCGTAGCTGAAGATTGATGAAATTGCAAGAATGCTCAAAATATAGGCACTTGTTGAGTGAGCTGAAAACTTGTATGCAGACTAAGCTGAGAGCACGATTTTGGCACTGAAAGTCACTTGAATTTCAATCTTCTCTTTTTCATTAAAAAAATCCTTTCACTACTTACGCATATCACTTGGACCGGCGACCACGAAGTCATCTTATTATCGATCAACTACTGATTTTCATCCTTGTGTGCGAGCGTACGTCCATATTTATATCTAAGAATAAAAAGTACACACAATAAGAGAACTTATGCATATGCGCTGATTATGAGCTCACACCCGTTCGCAAGCTTTCGTGAGATCTGTTTGACCGATCGTTCAGAGCGATCTTGGGTGAATCGGGGCCGCCCCGATCCGCTGCTGCCGCAGGCAGACAGACAAACATGCGTTTCCTCATTCGACCGCCCGGGGTCACCCCGAAGGACTTCTGTTGATAAAAATGAAGTGCTATGCATAGATGGACAATAATGGACTGTGTGATTGTAGGATTATTATTAAATCCATATGTTTGTCTGATGCAAGAAAAAACATTTGCACATAGTCTGAAGAGAGTTTGAAGCTTAAAAAAAATTTGATGTAACCGTTTTCAAGTAACTATTTAGATAGAGAATTGCAAATTAATTATGGAACCAACAAAATCGATGCTGACAAATTTACAACGGACTACTGACCTCGTTATAGTTTGATGTACGCTGCTATAAATCAAATATATGATAATAAATCAAACGTAACATCAATATTTTTACAAAAAATAGCAGTAGTCGCTGCACCTTCAAAATTAGGATCCTTCAAGTGAAATTCAAGCAATTGTGAAGCTGTTGCGGTACTTGTGCTCAAAACTTACGTTGCCAAGAATACCTTCATCTTTTTTCATTGGTAAAATCAACATGCCTGCTGTGAATTTTGCAAGCTAAATGTACTTTTTCGTTTTCTTGCTTTTCGGTTAACGAGCAGATGTAATTACAGTCTAGTGTATGAACCTCATGTAAATGGTCCTTACAATGCGAAATAATTACTTACCAACTTCAAAGAATCACACGGGTCATAAAAAATGTAAACAGGCTTAGATGAAGATGGATGCAAAAAGTAGAGCTTAAAACTACTTTTATCATTGTAATTTAAATTTGCACCTAACAATTTGTAGGTGGTCTTATGGTAACTGTTACCGTCAAACATAATACTACACACAGTTGTCGCATGTAACAAGTAAGTCTCTGAACAGTATAGATTTTTTGATTTAATTTAAGGAAATAATTAAGTAGTGAGCTACAAGTACTTTAAAATTTTGACTGATATTGAACTAGCATAAAAACCAATGACTTTCCAGCTTGCTTTTATTCACCTTTATCATTCGTTTCTTCCAGCTGACCACCTGCATCAACCAGGCCCTTACACTTATAAGTATTTTTGTCCCATTCACTCATTTTTTTAATGTGCATCTCATCAAATGTAATATTAAAATCTAGATTTTTTCCATTGCATCTTACCTGTCTTACAGTTGCTACATTTCTAATAACTTCTTCTGATACGCTAGGTTCAAAATTTTATGACGCCATCCATTTCTTCAAAGTTTGTGGACAGGGTAGACAGTTTAAAAACGAAAGTCAAACAACTTTAAATGCGTGTGCTTCAAAGCTTAGTGTTTTGGCGAAACTTCTGAAGTGTGCAGGTTAGGGTGGTTTATTCATGAAATAATTATGAACATAATAACGTGAAACCTCAAGAAATCATTTATTAAGATACAATACACTACCCCTCAAAATTTTAGCGTTCGCTGACGAATGTTAACGCAAGAAAATGGTAAATAAAAAGTAAATTGTAAACATGAGTTCTTACGGCAACTCAGCATTTCTTTACTAAAGTTGTAGCCTAGTTATTTATTTAGTGAACGTAATTAAGTAAAAACTGACAGAATAAGCTTACGCAATACTAAACATACTGCCATCTCGAAACACATTGAAAGGGTAGACATTTTAAATAATTTTATGTATATATATTTCTTTTTTTTTTTTAAAACACGTCCTTACTCAAAACATAAGAAATTCAAATTTGAACGCCGCGCGCGGGGAATGTGCTCATAGTACGCTATGCAAACATTAGAGCGCGTTCACTCAAAAAGCAGCAAACCCACTACACAAAAGAAAGAACAAGGGGATAAAATGCCCTAAAGGATCTCCGAAAGGCAGTTCACCTCTCTGCTAGGACCCGTCTAGCGGTGCTACCTAGTCAAGAGATACTAACTCGAGAGAGCATGACAGCGTCACACCTTACCTCTTGCCTAGGACCCGTTGAGTGGCGTAACCTGGACAAGGGCGATCGAGCATCAAGCAAACGGGTCAAAAGAATTACGAGTTTGGAACTAAAAATTTAAAAGGTATTAAATTTTATGGTTCCTACTGGGAGATTAATACTTCTATGTATACCTCAGTAGTCGAGCGACTCTTGTAGATAGACTACGCTTATAAATAGGGTGAAATTAATCTGGGAGAGCTATCGTAAGGTGCGCTTACGAACCCCCAGGAACCTAAATAAGCGACATCTATCAAGAGTTGACTCAAGTTGCTTTCTCCTTGTGCTGTCTATCGTTGAACATAGGAGCATCCATTTTGTCGAAGCGCGAAAATTCAAACTTAAAAGTCGTTGAGAATTAATTAAGGACAAATTATTTTTAGTGCTATGTAGATTGAAAAGGATTTCCATATTCTTGAATAAATATTTCATATAAATTTAAATTTTGTGAGCGTTCCTTTCGAAATAACCTTCCCCTTTTCAGGTAATTGCGAGTCATTTATATACTTAAAATTTTTAATTGATCAAAAAATTCGATTGAAAATAATAAGATAATTAAGTTACTAATTTAAGTATATTGATTTGAACTGACGGCTAAGAATGCAAACTTAAAGAGGTACACAAAATTTCATCCTATTATTAAATAAATATTCTCATTATTCAATAAAGCAATAATCTTGGAGAATTGCTGTATCAATTGCAGGAATTTCGAAATTATTCGACAAAATTAGAAATTTCTTTTATTATTTCTTATAAATTAAAAGACAACTAAAATCAAAACTGCGCTGGATAACGAACCTGCCCTCTGACAGGTAGTTGACGTCAACAACTACGTGTTGGACCTTAATTCCTTAGTTTTCGCGGCATCTAACATATATCAGTCGTCAGTTCTATACACCGCGATTACACTGAGAGAAAAGAGGTGTCACAATATATGTTCACGAGGCATACATTTTCGTGTTCTACGTTGGAAGCATAGACAAGCATCGATTGCTGGTATTTTAAGGTTAAGCGTAAATTTTACATAATCATTCCTACAAACTTTTATTTCGGATGTCATGATCTAAAATTCTGAATCAGTTCTTAATTTGACTTAATAAACAATATTTACAAATAATTGTTTTCAATTTGAGCAGTATTAATAAATATCAACTTGATAGTCGCACCTTTGACTCGGGAGTCACGAAAGGACCTCCTTAAGGCTTTGCGTTCTTTCATACAAGTGACGAGTTCATTGATATGAGGTGGGAATTCACATTTAAATAAAATATAAAAATGATAAAAAGTTGACTTTGTTACATACAATAACAAGGAAAAAAAACTTCAAATGTAGCAGTACACATAAAAATCAATCTCTTTGTTATTATGATTATTGTATTCAGTAGAGAAATAAGGTAAAGTCATCTCTTATGGGGCAGCTTTTGAACAAATTTTTTTTCTAAACGACGTTACAAAGTTTTGACTTGTTCAATAGTAAGTATATACACATAAGCAAAAAAGGAGTGGGCTTTGAAAAACGATTCTCAATATTTAAAATAATAATAAAGTCTGTTAGTTTTATTGTATTAATTAAAAAGTTATAAATCGTATGTCTCCTATTATGAGTCACCAGATTCTTGGTGGCACCTATGTCTCATCGCAAGTTTAATCCCTATAATTTTTTTTTTTATGAAATCAAGTGTATTTTGTAATGTAAACCGTGGGTAATAAACAGTAATGAAAATGCATTAAATAAATACATAAAATTTAACAACGAATATTTTGATACAAATGGTATTGAATTACAAGTTTCCTCTTTAATTTTTTTTTTAACTGTTTGATTTCGTCTTGTAATTGCCATTTTTTATCCTCCAGCTCTTTTTTGCAGCTTGCAATTTTTTTCTCTTGGCCACTTTTTCTTGTTCCTTCTTTTCTTTTTCGACCACTTTATTAAACCATGCATGATTAGTTCTGGCTAAAAAGTGTTTATTTTTCACAGTTTTTTTGAGTTTCTTTCAAAATTTGAAAGTAAATATTTTTTAAAGCATTCAGATGCTCCTTAAAAACAATTAGTTAAAAAAAAAAAAGTATAAATAATTTTAATTTGATATGGGTAACAAAATAATAAAAAATATGAAAATTCATACTTTGCTTCAGAGGAGATAACTCATGTGGAGCTATTGGCAATAAATATATCACGCTGCTGCTAGAAATTACGGCAGCGGAGTAGGAGGATTGGAGTATAAATAATTACTATAAATGCGTACGTCAGAGAAGCACAAGATACGTCGACTGCAGCACGATTGATTGAAATATGCACTTTTTAAATTATTACACTTAGTAGTGCAGCCAAAAAGAGTATCAATCTTGGATACTCTTAAAAAAACTTTAGCAGACGGCGCACCCATCACGCTCCCTACCGTTGCGTTATTATATTCAAACACAATATTTTGAAGTATAACAAAATCGATTGCGCACACCACGCGGGCTACGAGTGTCTCTTCAACACGGCCTGCACTATGGCGGAAAATTCAATGTTTTTTTATAACGAATTCTCGCGTGGATCTCAATCAACGTTAGGGAAATGGGTATGGCTCAAATGCTCGTCGATCACTTATTTCACTACCGTGTTCGTCGCTCTTGTCAGCTATGGCAGAGATTAGTAAGGAGATTGCTGATTGCAATTCTATGGAGTGTGCCCACTTTTTTCCACTGGTGCGCCTTGTCGTGGCCAAGCACTGGACCAGGCTCACATTTTTTTTATTTGAGAAGCATGGTACGGTGGCACACACCGTGCGTACGAAGAGAAGAGTGGATTTGCGTAGAAATATCCATATAGGTGCACATTTTGGAGACGCGTGGAAGTGGTACACCGGATGTCCGCCTACGAAGATAGGAGTGGGAATGTCGGCTATATAGCTGTATAGCTGATCAAAAAACAAAAGCAAGCGACGATGACTGCGTCGAGTCTTCCGTGCTATATCACTTTTACTACAGAAGTATAAGTAATTATAATATATTTATCGACAGACTTACTTTAATCTTATGATTCAACATTTTAGAATTCAGGGAACATAAGTCAATTGTAAACAAAAAGTTTCGGCAGATGTTAAAAACAAAAATCATATTATTTTCTTTTAAAATTCTTTAGAACATGAAAATTTAAGAGAGACTAGTCATATGATTTCAAAAATAAGGTCGTGAAATTAAATACTTATAATTATATGTACAGACTTTTGATTTCAACACATTATTTTTTAATTCTCCCGTACTTTTAACATTCTGAAATCCATTAATGTTTTTGAAAAATATACAGCTTCAACTATTTTTGAAGGTTGTTAGTCCAATTATAACCACTAATTGATTAATGTTACACATCATAACTGCTGTAAACTGTATGACAAGCTCCGGAGGATATCTATGAACATATGTGACTTTAAAAGTGAATCTCCGTATCCTCTGGATAGCTAAGATGGAAAAGGCTTATGCCGCTTTGTGGATTGTTTTGCAATCTAGGGTTCAATTCGACATCATGGCAGATTTTTTTTTTTTCGTTCAATTTAGTATTTTGTTTTCATTTCTTTCATTTATGTTTCGTTTAAACATATATGTGTGTGTAGTCAACATTTTTTGTCGGATACATGAAAATAAATGTTGTTACTTTGATACTTTTTGTTAGAAAGGCCATTCTATAATTTTATAATACTAAAATAACTTTTAAGGATTTAAGGATTAAGTAGTAGTAGTAGGCACATAAATACAGAAAACTAGTTTAAATACTTCACGATTTTAAGAAAAACATGGAAAACTAAGAAATAATTGGTCTTGTTTTTTTTTAAGTGTTAAATTTACAGTAACATACTCATCAACTGAGTTTTCTTTTATTTAAGAGTTTTAGATTAGTTAAGTTTTAAAATTTAGTATTTATTTTTTATGAGGATAAACGTAGTGATCCAATTTATTTAAACAATATAAACCTGTTCTCTCTTTAATCAAACGTTTGATACTGGTGTGTGACTACTGTGCTGGTTCATCTGGTAAAAATTTCATTGGTATATTTATCAAATCTATGATGAATGCATTTGTATTCGATAATATACTCTCTCAGCAAGTTTCTGTAATTAATGATACATTGTCTTGAATGTGATTTAAGGACTTTATGATATCCGTCTTATTCGAACAATCTTTGAATGATGCTTTACTCTGATCTTGGTGCAGAATATCAATTAAATGCTCTGAAATCTCTAACTGCACTGATCTTGCTTCAGTGCCTTGGGATTTCTCAAGACGAGATTCTGGTAAGGTTGTCATAGAACTAGCGGTTAATATCTCAATATTTTCAACAATAGGCTTTGAATTATCTAAATCATTAGATACCATTATGTTTGTTTCATAAGTAATCGCATTTCAAACATAAAAAATAAATTAATAAAATGAAATGACAGAATGTTAAAAACTATATGGGTTTAATAAAAATTGTGGTTATTAAATAATGTACGTACAATATCCAAAAAACTGTTAGTATAAGATTTGTATAGAAAGAAAAAAAAAAAAAATTGCAAATCTCAATCTATTTTTGTTACTTACTCACTTCAGATTAAACTATATAAAGTTTTTTAAAATCGTATAAAATAAAAAAAAATTGTTAAATCAAACAGCTAATATTTTTACCAAATTTTTTTTTTTAATTTTAACCAACATTTGAACAATGCCAAAAATTCAACATATTCTGTCCAAACTCCAGTTTTCTTACATTCATGAAATTTATTTACTCAATCTGCATTCAAGTAGCTATAAAGGAACGTAATTTTAATAATTATTTAATCTTTTATTTAATAGTTATAATGATCGGTTTTTAATATGCACTCACATACTTATACTAAATTCTACTTGACATTTATGTATACAGGCTTTTGCTAAGCGGATAAAGCTACGTAATAAAGCAAAGCAGTTTGAGACGTCTCTTTTGCCAACAAACATCGTAGCTCCAAAGAATATTTTAATGGTACGAACGTCTGTGCACGACGACCAACGCTCAACTACTAATAAAGACAAGGTACTAAAAAAAATTATAAAAATAGTTTAATTGATAGATTTGGACCTGCTCTTTCCATTCGATTTTAAAATTAAAAATCTTTTTCAGAAAGAAAATCACGATTTAAGTTCAAAATGTTACTGTGGAAAAATGCTTTTTTTTGCCACATTCGAAAAACAAGTCTTAAACTACAATTCCTAAAATTTTAAAGTTGTGAAGAGTAAAAGGCAAACGAGTGGTAAACAATCAAAGATAATAGTGCGTGCGGTCGAACGCCATCTCGTGCCATGTACTGGGTACTTTTACGGGGTGTTAGCTGCTTTATGAGCAAAAGGTATAGTTTTAGTCGTACTCTGCCGTAGTCGATTCTGAGTTCATTATCGTTTCATTGCATAAATCTTATTGTAAAATCTAAGCAATTAGAATTAGGATAATTTTCAGCTTCAGAGTCATTTCAAATATTGCCAACGATAGGTAAGGCAAGAAAAACAATGTGTATGAATTCTTCTAAATTTAATAAAAATACTAAAAGATAAACGCTATGTCTACCAATTCTTAATTAAAGCAAAAAAATAACAATTTGGTAGCAAATCAACGAAATATATTAAAAGCACATAATAGTTGATCTATAAGTTTATTTGTGAATACAGCTCTAAGAAACAAAAAATTAAAATTTTTACAATATTGCTGTGTTACAAATTTTTTAAACAGAAACCATAGTAAGAAAAATATCAAGTATAACATAGTGTATGTAATAGTAGGTATACGCATGCAGCGAAGTTTACCAACGGTGGAACCGGGCATCTTGTAGCGTGAGGTGATATTTGACTGCACGCGCTACAGTCTTTGATTGTTTACCACTCGTTTGCCTTTTAACCTCCCAACTTGAAAATTAAAGGAACTGTAGTTCAAGACTTGCTCTTTCGAACGGGGCAAAAAAAAGCATTTTTCCACAGTAACATTTTGAACTTAAATCGTGATATTCTTGATGAAAAAAATTTTTAATCTTAAAACTAACTGCACGATTAGAAAGAGCAGGTCCAAATCTATCGATTTACCTATTTTCATATTTTTTTTAGTACCTTGTCTTCTTCTGAGAGCAAGTTGAACAGAGCGTCCTCCACTGGAAAATTGTGCCATTCGTGCCTAGTAGACAGACCAGGTATATCAAGCTAGCTAGCCAAAACCTCATGCCACACTAGGAATTAGGTCTACAATTTGTCGCTAATTTGTTGCTAATTTGTTACGTCAAAACCGATTTTGTCGCTCATTCCCTTTTTTAAGTAACGACGAAAACGTTAGCTTAATATCAAGCTAGCTGGTCACACATGCGTATCTTTAACTAGGAGGCAGATAGCTTCACGGGATTTGCACTATAATTTGTCGCTAATTTGTCACTGAAAGATTATCCAATTGCCGATTTTGTTGCTATTTTTGAAACGAGCGAAAACGCCATTTCTGCCGATTGGCATATCAAGCTAGCTGGCCACACGTGCGTATCTCTGACTAGAAGGCAGATAGAGAGACGATATTGATTCTAGAATTTGTCGTTTTTTTGTCGCTCAAAAAACAGCCAAATATCGTATCTCTAGTTAGAATGCAGATATAGCTTGACGGGTTTTTCACTGTTCACGGCTATTCAGTCAATTATGTATCTACCTAATGCTACGATATTACTGTGACATTAAACATATAGAAGCCTTCTGCAAAAACTATCACCGTTCAGAATTTACGATCGATGGGAAGATCGATGTGGTCAGACATTTTTGTGTTTTTTATTGTTTAGGTGTGTGTCTGTGTGTGTGTGTGCGCCCGTGTATAGCTTGTGTAATTATAATATATATATATATATATATACATACATAGATGTTTAGTGAAAGTGACTTATGTGGACCTTACGTGGTTTTAGGTTATATACTAATATCATGGGGGAGGCCTGCATAATTCCCATATTTTATAATAGTAAATATACTAATTGTAAAATAGCACAGTTTTGTTAAGTAAATTAACTTAGTGTATTAAAAAATAATGATTCATCTTGACGGTTTGGAATTGAAAAAGCTCAATTGGTAAAAGTAAATTAATTTTTCTTGTTAGAAAATAAAAATGTTATAATTTTTGTTTATGACAAAAATCGTGCAATAAGTTATTTACTTTTAACGAAATTTGAATTTTATATGAATTCTTATCACACGTATTAAAAACAATTATTTGCAAATGAATTTTTAATTAAATTGTTTGTTAATATAATGATATCTATAAAGTTTCGAAGTACTACAACTAGAGTGTTGTAAAAATTTTGTGCATGTTTTGAAAAATTCAGTATTCTTTTTAATTGTTTTTACTACGTACAAATCCATGAGATTAGTAAAGTACAGGGTTTTTTTTTTTAAATAACAATAATAACATCTTTATTAATGCTTATTACTGTTAATTTTCAAAAAAGTTGAGAGAGAGGAGTTCTGTCTTTTCGTGGTTACGTAGAGCTAATTTCAAAAGCTTTTTCAACCAAATCTTTAATCTTTAAATTAGAACACTACTTGAATTTTCGTGAAAAATGTAAAAAATCTGCTACAAATTATAAAATTAAGTTATTATTATATGTTTGGAACAATCAGGTGGGGCATTCCACACAACCCCCATAGCCCCCCTCCCCACAAACCCTTATTAACCCCTACTGCCCCTCCCCCCCACAAAATAGGGTGAAAACTCTTCATTTTTTCCCTTACTTTAACACATCGCAGTTTTTCCAGACAACCCCCCCAAGTATTTTTTCGTGACCCCCACCGCCCCTCACACTACTTTCGGGGAACCTGACAGGGATCATACCGTCTTTCTCGGACCTTGATGTGTGTGCAGACGTGTACGTATCGTATATGTATTAATCTCGTATTTTTAATCTGCATTATTATTAGATAACTTCAAGACAAAACTTTCTTATCGCTATGATTTATCTCTTAGTCGAGAAAAAATTTAAAGTCATAATTGATTTATAGAGGATCGTTGCGCAAAGCGTTAATATAATTATATACATATAGTTAACTGTTACATTACATATTTAACTGTGTGGGGCATTTCAAGTGACGTTCCACTATATAAAACTATTTATCTTGGTTGTTAAAAGATTATTTAATAATTCGTTTTTTACTCAAAGTCTTTTAAGAACAATATTATTCAATACGTCATAAAAATAATGTCATACATATTTTTGTACTGTAAAACTGTTCATTTGTAAAGAATGTTAACTAATAAGAACATGTTTTTTTTCTAGACGTAGTCGTTTTGTATTTAATTTACCAGTACATATTGAAAATAAACGAAAAATAGTTTTTTAAGAAAATAATTTTTAAAGCTACAGAAAACTCCGAAACAGCACTCATGGCTTGGTTTGAATGAAATAAATACTTGGACAGATTTTTCGAAACTAATTTTAACGCTCATACTTCGAAGTTAATGAGCAATACTTTTATATTTTTTAAATATTAACTTGTAATTAGGATGCCTTAGGGTTATATAACACACATAAAATGTTTTGAAAGATCTCTTAAATGATAGTTATCGTACATTTTAAAACAAGTCAACTTATCGGAGTAGTTGGACAATCATTCTCGACTATCGTAGTAGTTGGACAACCTTAAAAGCCAAAAGTTGGACAATGCTGCAATACTTGGACAAGTTGGAAAGCACAACTTGGACAATACTAATTTAAACAATTTTACAGTTGTATAAATCATGATAAGGCGCTAGTACTTATTAAAACTAGAGTATGTATTTAGATAAATACCTTATAATGAAAAAAAATTAACGAAGGTGATGAATAATAACAAATTTATTACTTGAAATTCGTAAATAAAATTTTTAATCTTTTTTCCAAAAATAACTTATTAAATACAAGATAAATCCTCCAGGGTGTATTTTGATTTTCAAAATTTTTAATTGTGTGGAATCACACTTCTCCTTCTTGATTTGAATTTTCTTTTGCAGGAACTGCATATCTTCAATCGCAAACGAATTATCCAACTCAATTAAGTTCTCACCTCGGTTCTCACTCAGTTTTTTCAATTGTTCTATCAGTGAGATAGTGTAAAACCAATTTTACTGATTTTTTTAGTTTCGTTATTTAAGATTTATTTTTAATAAGATCAGAATTTTTCTTACTTCTCTTTTTTGTTTTTATTGTATGACCTTCACTTTTGTTCTTTTTCATTCTTTTACTCTTTTTTTAAACATTTTTCCTCTTTTCAGAATCCATACTTCATCTTTATTTACAGTAAATTCGAGGTTAACTTTTCAAAATGTTGAAAAAACAATTTTCTTAAATCGGTGCACCCCTTAACAACAAAACTGATTAGTACAGTGTTATTTTTCTACAAAGTACTGCACTTTTTATACACTTTTGTTTAAAAAATTCGCGTAAAAGATTAACTACATTAAAAGATAAACAACTTTGATTGTATGTCCATGTACTGGCTACGACGTTTTTGTGCCTATGACCTGAAGTTGGACAAGAGCTCCACGTTTGTCCAACTACTACGAAATCGTGAGGAGTACTTTCACAGCTAATTTTAAATTATAAAATTTTTGTTTGTTCTCGATTACATTAGAAATATTGTTAATTAATGTAAAAGTTGTAAAATAATACCATACGGCATGCATACAAATGCATTGGATTAATTTTAACGAGCATTAGCTATTATCAAAATCATAGAAAACGGAGAAAAATTATTGCACTCTTATGGCGCCTAAGGTAAAATTTAGAATCATTCGCTGTATTAAATTTTGCCAAAACTTATTAAAAAATTCAAGTTTATCATCAATAATAATCATAGCACTAATAATCTATTACGTTTTTTAAAATATCTCTTTTTTATTTGCTACAATGACTGATTTTTTACTGTCCAATTATCAGTCTGAATTTTAGTTTTGTCCAAGTATTGGGCATTTTACCTTGGATAGTTTCGTAAAAAAATTAGATATGTGAATATTCCAAAATATTACTGTTTCAATTTGATGGTAAACACTTGGGTCAGAAGAGTAAGAGTTAGACGTAATTTAACAATAGGGCGACTAAATATAGTGTCACCTAAGGACTCTAAGCGTTTTTTTTTTAAATTAATTTTAAATCGGGCTAGTGGAGCTGAATCTTTCGAAAGTTTAAAAACAGTTGATAACATACATTACCATTCGTTTAGAGATACTGCTATTGCTTTAGGTTAAGTTGAACATGACTCTCAGATATATAAAATATTTAAAGAATCTTGTAACGTTATGCTATCATATCAACTGAGAAAATTTTTCGCATAGTTTTTAATATCTGACGACGTTTGTTGTAAGTCTATTTTGGAATCACTCCAAAAAATTTCATTTAAGATTCAAAAGACGATAACCAAAATAATGCTTTATTGCATTTAAATGAAATCTTGAAATTTGAAAGAAAATCATGTTAAGATTATGGATTGCGAGAACCAAATAAAACAGTAAAATCTAAAAATATTGAGGACAATAAAACTGTTATTGATTTAGTAATAAATTGTAAGGATTCAATTGTTCACCTTAATAGTAATTATAAAAATAATTTTTAATGAAATCATTAACAGTGATATAAAATTATATATTATTAATAGTCCAGGAGGTTCTGTTAAAACATTTTTATACAAAACATTTATTTTTTATTTTTTGTTTAAAAAGAAGAAGGTTATGTCTATGGCTTGGACAGGAATTGCTTTAATTTTTTTACCTGAAGAAATGACAACTCATACAACATTTTGATCATCGTTAGATTTTAATAACATTAAGAGTTTTTTTTTTAAATACGAAATTGAAAAAAAAGTTTTACGAGGTTTAAATGTTATTATTTGGGATGAAGCTTCAATGATCCCTATAAAAGTTTTGGAATTAGTGGATAAGACTTTAAAAGATTTGTGTGATAATAGTATTATATTTAGTGAAAAACTATTTATTTTAGGAGGCACTTTGAGACAACCACTTCTAGTGATAAGGCATGAGTGTAAAAGTTTAATAAATAGTGAATTTATAAAGCTTTATGATTGTTCATAGACATAGGAACCAAAGAATAAAATCTTTCGAAATTCCACAAGGATGGAAAACTGATGATGTTTGTAAACAAATTTATGGAGATGGTATAAATAGCTGCCTAAACAAAGTAACTCTAACAACTTATAACAAACTTTCGTACAATTTATATAATGAAATTTTTAATTTTATTAAGGGAAAAGAACATACTCATTACAGCATAGATTATGCAAAATATCAAGGTATATTTTTGAACCTATAGCAATTTTATTATTTGTTTGTAAAAGTTTATTAAGACACTGTACTTTTGAGTTCTTACATGAAAAAATAGAAGTGCTCACATTATAAAATTTTTTATGCATATTATAACTTTGACATTCATCTTGAAAATTTTAAATTTTGATGAAAAATTAATTTTACAAAATTGAAGGACAGGACAACTTTGAATTTTGTACTAGAAATTTTACAATTACCGAAATCGTCGTATATTTTCAAACGCTGATTTCATAATAATAAAAATTTCATACTTTTATTTTTTGTGCCAAATATCATATCGCTGCTATGTTATAGTAATATTAAATATTGATTAATAAATATTTTAATTCATGCGATTACACAGATATGTATAGCTTTCTTTTACAAATAAGCCTTTGTAATAAAATTTCCATTTCTGAATACTTTTATTTCAAATAGAAGTTGTATTTATTAAATAATAAAATATTGTGATACGAAACTAAATGTTGTATGTATATTATAAGTATATTGGAATATTAAAAACATCATTAAGAAAAGTAAACGAACCGAGTAACAGTTAATTATTTATTTAACAAGTTCATCATTTTGTAGATAATGAATTAAAATCATATGAAGTGTTGCAGGGTGCGCGGGGGGGATTTGTTACCAGGAACAGGACTTGACCTCACGTCCTGCCAAGTTATATTTCGATCGGGCGGCTAGGCTCGAAAACCCTCGTCGATACTCCTCGTTCAATTCGCAGATCAATTTACCCGCTTTCTCGCCTCCGTCCCTGAATCATTACACTCAAGCGTCTCGGGATCGCGTCGCTGATCCCGCAGAGCCGGTACACCTTGAACGGGAGGCCACACTGGAAATCTAATAGTATGCACAGGTATGGGACACGTGATTCTCGGGTTAGATATAATACACACATATACGAGTTAAATAATTCAGTACATGAACAATTGCAATTTAAATAGAAAATAGAAAATACATTATAAAGAAAAAATTACAAGTAGTTGTCTAAATCTACGTGGGTGTGTAGTTATCATAACGGAAACTCGCTTGAGCAATAACAACAAGTTGAGACCGCTGCCTCTCTCGCACAAGTTACTTCCTATACGATGGGCAGACCTCGCGAGTTGAAGGAACCGAACGCGCGCAAAAACACTCGCCTCGACTTACTTGCTTTTCGCAGCGATCTCTGGCGTAATCTCTGAGTATTCGCTGCCTGAATCTACCAGATACTCGGGTGACGTCGACCTTGAGTCTCTCTCTCTCGTTCGGCTACCCTTCTCGTACACCTAACCTCTCTTGTTCGCGCGCACACACTTCGCGTTCCGCTCCGCCTCGCAACGGTTCCCAAGCTAGTCTCCCTCTTTTCTCTCTTCTCCGTCACTTCGCTACTCTTCTCCTGTCTCCCCTCCCCGCTCCCGCGAACCCTTCGCGGCTGCGCCGTGACAGTAGTTATTGAATTTTCAAGTTTTAAACAAGAATCATAGATATACTTATCTTAATTTTGGCTTATGTCGGTGTAACACAATTTTATAAATATTTTAATATTCATACGAATCATATTAGATTCTCTGAAAAAAAATTATACTCTGATGTGTTACATTATCATTCTTTAACGTTTTTCTTAATTTTAAATAATTTGATGTTAAATATTTCTCTCCTTCAATTCGTTTTATCGAATTTGGTTTCAACAGCGTTATTGGTATTAATAGAAAAGTTTCAAAAGTTATATTATAAAAATAATTTTTAGCTGCACTCTATAGTTCTTGTTTTTCTGTACGTGTTTTTTTATTAACAATTATTTAACATTAGATATTTGTCTCCTAATATTAATCATTTTTAATGTTGTTTCGACAGCCCTCAAAGCAATAATGTAAAAATTTTAAAATTTGTATTATGAAAATAAACTTGAAGTTGAGCTCTTCAGTTTCGTAAACGTTTATAAATCATATTTTTTTTTTTCAGTGTACATTATGCACTCTCTAGGTTAGAGACAGTGTAGTTAGACAGTAGATTTTTGTCTACTCGTGGTACGTAGGACTACTGGCGAGGACCACCGTTTGAATACTTAACATAATTATATACTGTTTTTTTGTGTTTTAGTATGATGTATTGGTATGTTATTCGTTTTTAACAATACAATTGACAAACGTAATTTTGTATTTATGAGGATTTTTCATGTTACAACCTAGAAAATTCAATACATTAGAAATATTTTTAAAAGTCAATAAAAATCAGGAGACATACACTTGCAAACCTTTTTTGATGGATACTTAAACAAAGATTGAACAGTAAATTCTCAGGTATAATTTTGTTTTCTGCCTTTATTTTTCCAGTTACCACCGAATTGGTTAAATTACTTACCATAAAATATAATAAATTTATCATGTCATTTATTCCATAAAATGTAAATTAATCAAGTTATAAAAAAATTGAAAAAAAGTGAAAGGGTAAGGTGTTGCAAGACTCCAAAATCACTATATCAAGACAAACGAATTGGACCTTATTAGTTGACGCGATTATGATACAATCGGATGGGGTAGCAAAGCGGTGCAAAAAACTGCAAGGGGGGTCTGAGGGGAGATTATCTTCAACTCCTCAAAATTTTCTTTCGTTAAAATAGTTGAGAAGCAGAGCAAATATTTTCTTACTATTGGGGGAGGGGGTGAGAGAAGTGGTGGACCTTAAAGTGGGGGGGGGTGGCAGTGTGGAGGAGGGTTGCATGACCCTCCAAAGTTACTTCATCACATGGAAAGATATATCTTGCCATATTATATAGTTTTTGGGGTAAAGTCGTAATGTACCTTCTCTCGCTGCCCGTCGCTCCCACCGCTCAACCTCGCAGCCCCCTTAGCTTCCTATTAAAAAATGAAGTTATTTTGTAGTTTTTTTGTTAATTTTAACAAAATTACATCACACTGATGCAAACGTCGTCCAATCTTACTTCCTTATACCACCTCTTTCTTCCCGACAGCTTTTCTTCAGCTTTGTTTTTATAATTTTGCAGTCATTGTCCTCAATTTTTCTAAGAAAGCACCTAATAACGTTAATAAACATGTATTTACGATACTTTCTCAATCAGAATCTGAAAACGTCTAAAAAATATAATTCGCCCATAAATTGCTATATGCATAAAATAAAAGGCAGTGGTGATGTATTCCTGGTGCTGGGAGTTATATTTTGTCTGACATATTCTTATATTGAAGAAGAATGTTCAAATTTGTTCTTGAGCTGAACAAATATTTTTAGTTAATCCTAAAATATGGGGTTAATTCCATAGAAACTAAAAGTTGATAGTGAGAAAAGCTTTGATCCTGCGGGGCTTAATGGTAATACCTGTCAGTGCTCAAATCACATTAGTATTTCAAATTTATAAATATATAAACAAACTCGATTCATACATTGTGTTAAAAAGCTTTAAATAAGCTCTGAGCTCACACGACACCATGATAACAGACAGCCACTTTATTTCACGGTTTATGTGAAGATCAACTGTATTATAACTACTGTTAAGTTTGCGATAGTTATAGTCTCTTTTTTGGATAAATTGCCTACTTTACTTTTACATTGGGTCAAAAGTAATACTTTTATGCCAGTAAAAGTTAATTTTATACAAATTTAAAATTAGTCAGAGATACGCACGTGTGGCCAGCTAGCTTCATATGCCAAATGGTAGAAATCGCGTTTTGGCTCGTGTCAAGATCGGCAACAAAATTGGAAATAGGCTGATCTTTCAGCGACAAATTATCGCGCAAATCCTGTGGAGCTATCTGCCTCCTAGTCGGAGATACGCACGTGTGGCCAGCTAGCTTGATATCAAGCTAAAGCTTTCATCGTTATTTAAAAAGGGATACGGTTTTGACGTAACAAATTAGCAACAAATTAACGACTTATTGTAGACTTTATGCCTAGTGCGTCATGAGGTTTTGGCCAGCTAGCTTGATATGCCAGGACAGATCTCAATGGAATTGCTCTGCTGTACAATAGCCTAAGCATATAATTTAGCTCTGCTCAGTTTATGCCAACCTTTTGTACACACACTCATGCATACAGTATACACTTTATTTATTGCTTACATACATGAATAATATTTTTTTGTCACTTGTATTGTAATAAATCTCATTTTAATAAGCATTAATCAAATATATTGGAATCAAAAAAGTGGGATGCATAAATCAGCATTTTTTAATTTAATAATAATAAATAAAAAAATTTTCCGTGTTGATAAATATTTAAAAGTTCATTAGGCACCTGAAAATACTTAAAGCAGCCATTTTCTTTTTTTTTTAAGGGAGTGATGACACTATTCAAATTAAGAAATTTTTTTTTTTGACAAAAATTTCTTCTTTTTGTTGTCCACCTGCTTTTTTTTTTTTTTTTTTTTGAAGAATTTCAAGATAACATTTCATAAACCCATTTATCGTTTTATTTTGTGCTTTAAACACAGGCAATGAGCCAGTCAAACATAAAGTAAATTCTCCCATCACGGTTAACAGAAAATGGTAATTTGAAGCATATTTGTTGCTCGTATAGGTTTTTGGTTAAGGTGCTTGGATGAAAATCTGAGACATAGGTGACCACAGTTATATGTATTTAACTCTCGATATCTTTCGTCATTATACCTAACATAATTAACTTTAAGATATAAAATTAAATGTAAAAGGGGTTGAATATCACCTAACTATCAAAATATGTAACATCGTTCTCTCGTTTTCTGTAGAAAAATCTAGTAAGTGCCTGTACCGTCTTTATCATCTAGATTAACAACAGCTTATCTATTCTTGAGTAAACCACTAGATGGCATATCATTCTTGATGTACACATCTCGAAAATGCATGATTTTCAGCTTTACTTGTCCCCTTTAAAGCTGAATTAACAACTTTGTGAGCACGTTTACCTTGTACCATAGACTTTTTAACACTTCGAATTGATTTTCTGACAGTAATTATCTTTCCAGCTTTTATCTTCGAAATATTTTTTTCATTTTATTCTTTAATAAGCCTATTCCAGCTTTTGATTTTGCTTTCATCGCACTAGTTACAGCAAAAGTGGCAGTATTTTCACCAAAACTGGAAGTTTTTGCTTTAAAATTCTAACAAGCACTTTCTGCAAGAATCTTGTCTGCTACGTTATTGGTTGTAATATTTTCAAGATTTTGCGAATACGCTATATTATGCTGCTTACAAGTTTTATCCAGAAGATTGATTCTAGGATCACCAAGAGCAAGTCTTTTAGACAAGTTGGTTTCTGGTCCACAGTGTTGATAACAATGGTAAATTATTGATTAGTTTGTTAATCATTCCACGATCTTTTTTTTTCTAGTGAATAATTGTCACTGTTTAAGAGCTGAATTGCAAATGATGTTGAAGTCATAAGAACACTCTATTTATAACTTGAATAATTAGTTGTACATGATTCGTTGCGCAGTAAAATGAGTTTTATTAAGCAAAAAATAAAATCCGCTCAGAATGTTGACACATTTGTTGAACAAGATTAAAAAATAAAACATGGATATATACTCTCTGACACTATAAGGGCTATTTTTTGGCCCTTACAACTGTGGATAGACAAATAGCTTACTCAGCTTCTTAACTGATCCTATTGGGTTAAGATTTGAAAATTTACGCGTTTACTCAAAATCACTAAATCAGCTAAAATACAAGTTTTTAAAGGAGCTTTTGGAGCGTATCAATGATATTCAGGTTTTTTCTGTTAGTGAGCACGAAGTCGTAATAGCGCAAGACAAAGCACTTTCCAATTCTATTATGATTTTTGGTGATACAGCGTTATGAAAAGCAAAACAATGTTAGAGCATTGTTTTGTATGGAGAGATACAAAACCGACTATTATTTCAATCAATGCCAATCTAAGGCACAAGTTCCTAACCATTTGGTTTGAAATAATCTTAACCTGTTAGCAATCTTGTGACAGGATGATATAAATTCAATACACGTTTACCACGATTATGTTAATACAGACATGACTTTTGCAAAATTTAAATACTTAAGCTTAAAATGTTGAAAAGACGAAAGACATACGTAAATTGTGTTAGATAAGGAAAAAAATGTTGAGAAGGGTAGATGTATGAAAGGGTTTGATTGTTTCGCTATAAATATATCACACAGATCTTCAATCTATTGCAGTCTTTTGATGTTCAGCAAACAGTCAATATGTCTGACTTTCATCGTAAGTGAAAGGTTCTTCAACAGATTTAAAAGTCGAGAGAAACTATCAGGCATAACCATAGATTGTTAAAAATGAAAAATTAAATTCTATCTAAGCTATCAGTGAAATTTAATAACCAATCACTGATCCTCTTTAAGAAATCATTACAAAAAAACAAGACAAATATTACATTTTAGGAGTCTATATCCTTTGTTTTATCAAAAGTTAAATAAACGCATGCAAAACTGTACTGGGTCCAAAGTTTGTTCCTGTCTTATGGTGGAAAGTAATAAGCAGGCGGAAAGTGTTTCCTAGAGCGCAAAGCATTGCGTCCAAGGGACGAAATGGTAGTTCTTGTACCTGGTGGCACATGTTGCCAAGGCAAGCACTAGGCTCAAGGGATCTGCGAAACAAGACCTGAGAGACTCCTTGAGCTTGCCCTGGTTAGATGTGCACCAGATGACCTTTTTTTTCTACTGAGGGTACACTAAACGTCCAACTATTATAAAAAATCCCAAAAGTCCAACTATTATAAAAAATCCCAAAAGTAGGAAAATATATTTATGATCACAAGAGTGGCTTGTTTCAGACCAGCAACTTAACTATTAAAAGGTTATTGAAAGCAGCTGATCGCTGGGGGCATTTATGAGCAAGAACTACAGAAGATCAAGTATCCAGATACTCACCTTGTTGAAAAAATTCTCCGAAGACGAGGAAATAAAGTTTTTGTTTAGTGGCAGGGCTTTGATAAAATCCACAAGTATGTATGTATCCATATATATGAAAAAATTGTGTTGATTTTTTAAAAATACATAAGAACTAATGCATATTGCAAATGATTGTTCATTTTTCAAACGTTTGTATTCGATATAATTCAATACTTACACTATTATATTTCATAAACGGTTGCATGAACCATGATAATGTAGTTATATTGTAGTTACAATGTAGTTAAAATGTAGTTATATTAAACATTTTTTTTATTTTTATGATGGAATTTGACGGTTTACATTGCTTTTTTTAGGTTATGTCAAGTTCTGACAATGTTCTCTATAATTTTCCACTGTAACGCATTAACATACCTTTATTTTCCAAAAAAAATCATCGGTCTAGCTATTTTTGTTCGAGACATATAAGGTTTATATGAAAAAAATTTAGAGTTTACTACTTTTAGCCATTTTTGAGGTTAGGTTGACATTTATACGGTCTTAAAGCATCATCAAAGTGGATATGTAGTCTCATGCATGTCAGTTTATACTTTGTTGCACACTTTGCCATGATAATGTAATGTATGTCACGCTAGCAGATCACATACTGAACCCTCACATCTTAGTAAGCTAATATTTTGTAGCTAATTTGTAGTAAATTTGTCGTGAAAAAATTAATTTTGTAGAGCCTAACGATCTCGAGAAAACAGGTGATCTGCTAGCGTGATATCACGCGCATATTTTCGTCGATTGCGGGCTCGGAAAAAATTTTTATTGGTAGTATATTTTGTAGCTAATTTGTAGTAAATAAGTAGTGAAAAAAGTAATTTTGTAGAACATACCGATCTCGAGATAATCGAGTGATGACATAAAACTTGATTCCTTGTCAATTGAGGACCTACTACTGGATTATATATTGTCTGTTCGACATATAGGTAAGATTAAAACAGTAATCCATTTTGTAGGGCTTGCCTATCTTACGATCATCAAATTTTTTGGTGTATCGGCATCACACCAGCAGATCATACGCATATTTTCGTCGATCGTGGGCTCAGAAAAAATTCTAATTGGTAGTATATTTTGTAGCTAATTTGTAGTAAATTTGTAGTCAATTTGTAGTGAAAAAATTAATTTTGTAGAGCCTAATGATCTCGAGAAAACAGATGATCTGCTAGCGTGATATCACGCCAGCAGATCACACGCATATTTTCGTCGATTGCGGGCTCGGAAAAAATTTTAATTGGTAGTATATTTTGTAGCTAATTTGTAGTAAATAAGTAGTGAAAAAAGTAATTTTGTAGAACATACCGATCTCAAGGTAATAAATGGGAAGATTTGTCTGAGATTTGAATTTACGAACAATTTCTATTATACCTAGTTTGCATCTTTACTAAAAGTAAATATTAAATTTGTTTGTAATTGACTGACTGGCTGACTTTGTATTATACTAGCAGATATGTTAAGGTTATTACGATTTCAGATTTGGAAAATAGTATGATAATCTTATAATTGTAAATGTAAAATTAGTTGGTTAGTTAATTAAAAAGTTTAATATTTAAAAAAAAGTTTTATCATTTTTTTCGCTAGTTTTAATGTGAATCATTAAACGAGGCACAATTTGATAGCTGAATGGTCTAAAACTAGATTTTTTCTTGAGGTCGTCGAACTGCATCCATCCCGTATTACCTCGGCGAAACACAAAAGCTGTGTAATGAGCTGCTCCGTCTGTACTGCGTCGCTTGAGCCCTCCAACTCCGTAGTAAGCTATTACACCAACGGATAATAACTCTTCTTTGGCATTCACAGGATTAGATATTTTTTTGTAAAAAGAATCTAATCAAAATGTTTTATTTACTTCATCAGCGTTGAAAATGTCGAAGACAACTATATCACCTACAAAAAGCAAGTTCGAAGCTCACTGTACTATGAATATATAATTATTTTGCACACTTTTATGAAAATGTACGGTTTTTTTCTTAAGTATAGAAAATTCTTTTTCAAGTATAGGGCAGCGTTTCAAATAGTTTATATAAATTGTTTTTTAATAACCCATTAAGTGACAATTATGTTTAATTCGTACTCAAAAAATAATTTTATAAAAAAATAAATGTAATTCTTAATTGAAACAAATTATATTAACAATTACGTTTGATCCTTAATTGAAATAGAATTACAATAATGATTGAGTTCTATTTTTGATGATTCAAACAGGTTTATTGCATGTTATTGAACCCTGCAAAAGACTTGTTATTTTTTCTAGTATTATTAAAAAAGCAGATAAGTGAAGAAATTAAGCTTAAATTAGCCTCACCTGAACATAGCCTCACCAGGGATGATTCAGGCCTGAAGGGCCCTGAAACTTAAAATTTGTATATTGCCTTATTCCAGATTTAAAATAATAGATATCCTTGCAGTTCAATACATCGAACGTGTCTATGCATATTTAGAGCACACTAAGTCCGCCAGGCTTGAAAAATATGGAGTTTTCCATAAATACGTTTATACGCACATACAAAAAAAATGAGAAAAAAATGTATAGCTTTTTTAAATACTTTTCTATCATTCCCACACACGACTTCTATGGGTTTTTCCAACCCAGAAAGACTGCGAGGCTTGGTAAATAAAGAGTTTTTGGATTATACGCAGATACGCGTACATCGGGTAATCGATATAAAATCTTCACAGCTCTTTGTAAAAGCTTTGTGTCACCTAAAAAAAAAAAGTAACTTATTTCCAATACATAGTTCTAAATTGTAAACGTCTTTCGAGGTGCATCTAGACCCGCCAGGCTTGAAAAATAGAGTTTTTCGATCATACGCAGATAAACGTAAATCGAATAGTAGACGAAAAATATTTACAACTTTGTGTAAAAGCTTTGTGCCACCTCAAATCTTAGAGCAGTTCACTGTTATGATATTATACTAAGATGTTGAATAGATTTTTTGAACACATAGACCCGCCGGGCTTGAAAAACAAAAAGTTTTCCGATCATACGCAAATACGCGTAAATCAGATAATCGATAAAAAATCCTTTGAGCTTTTCTTAACAGCTTTATGCCACTTTAAATATTAGTGTAATTTGTTGTTGTAACACAATGCTAGTATTTCGAATAGTTTTTTTAAACACATAGTTCCGCTGGGCTTGGGAAATAAAGACTTTGTCAATCATACGCAGATACTTGTATACGTATCTTTGGAAAACTCTGTATTTTCCAATCCTGGCGACGTGTGTGTGCTCTAAATATGTACAGAAACGTTCGATGTATTGAATTGCAAGGATATCTATTGTTTTTAAGATGGAATAAGGCAATAAAAAAAATTTAAGTTTCAAGGCCTTTCAGTCCTGATCCGTCCCTGGTAAGGGACTGGTGAGGCTACTTTGGCCTGATGCTAGTTTTAACTTCATTCCTTAGTGTGCACGTGGCACCCTTCTTGTGCATTTTATTTACTATCATATAATGTAATGAAATTCTTATTAAGAAGGTTCTGACAAAAACTAAAAAATTTTGGATAACGCTGAAAAAAAATTACGTTCTTAAGAACATTATATTATGTGCGTATGAATTTTTCAAAATTGTGCTGCAGACGTATTTTCAAGAAAAAAAAATCACTTAATTCCACAATTTAACATAGACTCTTATGGGGGTCCCTAATTAAATTTTATTAAATGTAACTTTTTTGAAGATTTTTCGTGTGATTTTGTGTTTTATTCATGTATTCTTTTTGATAAGACAGCATATTTTTAATTAAATTCATTTTAACTAAGAGAATTTTTTTTTTAAAGTTTTGATTTATTTAAATGATAGTTTGAATACAATTTAATTACTGACCCCTATAAGAGTCTATGTTGAATTTTGTAATTAAATTATTTTTTACTTAAAACTACGTCTGAAAAAAGTATTGAAAAAATTCATACGCACATATTATGTTCTTAAGAAGAACATAATTTTATTTCAGCGTCATCTTACATTTTTTAGTTTTTGCCGGAACCTCCTTGAGATTAATTTTTATCAGAATCTTTACCTATATCAACTAATGTGTATGTTACGTTGTCACTACCACACTTTACACATTTGCTGATTTTCATTTTACAAGCATTTTCAACAAAATCTTCTGGAGTATTGATTTCTAAGAAAATGTCTTCCACAGATACACGATTTAAGTTGGTAACTTTTACTTTTTTGCACAGCTGACACTTTGCTTCTTCCTTAAAACTGGGTGTTTTTTGTAAAAGCGAGGAAGCTAGTTTCCCACAAACTGCTTCCCCATTCAATATGTATATGCCAGGGTAAAAGTGTGACTTTTTAATTTCAAAATAATCTTTCAGGACTAATGCTCTCAAAAAATAAGTATGAGCTCTAAGACCTTTGTATAGTGTATTGGTGATCATTTAAAAAAAAGGATCAGGTAACTGCATGATCTGAAACATAATTATATAGAAAATTAACGCTTCATTACTACATTAAACAAAATATTAATTTCTACCTTTTTTGTGCCTACGTGTCAAACCTCTAGTTTTTTATTTCTCTGAGAAGTGCACCCAAACAAATTTATAATAAAAATCTAACTACTTAACAAAAATGAAATTTATTTTCTTTAGAGAAAATATGGATTTAAAAAATAATTTTATAGTTGCATGAAATTTTTTTTAATCCGACAAAGTCCGTCACATAGACAATGAAAAAATATTAAACACTTCTTTTTTTCACATAAACAAAAACTAACAAAGATAGAGCATTTTAAAATTTCTCCGAAACGTTATTACAACTTACAAGTTCTATATATATCATCATTATAACGTACTTTACTCCAATTTACTTACTTTCGTTAAAAAAATATTAAATGTGTGGAATGTTGTTACAAGAGAACTTTATTGTCATCGATGCTAAATAGTTGTATACGAAAAAAGTTTTAGATATTCGAAAAGAATTTTAAAAATCATTTAGAAAATTTCGCCCATCCCGCCATTGACAGACAGACTAAGCGAGTTAAATGAAAGCTTATAAAAAAAATTTTCACAAAATTTTTTATAAGTGCTCTTGCAGATAAAATTCTTCCCTTGGAATAATTTTGAGTGAAGTTAATTTCAGCTTTATCATTACATAATGACATCAATATTTTTTGTCTAATTAATTAATTCAATACATATTGATAGTTTAACACTTAAAGTCGTATATTTGTCATTCTACCGAAAACCGTTTATTCTATGTCCCAGTCGATTACAACGTCGTGTAAGGAAATATCGAGCAGAAAACTTTTTTAAATAATCAAGGGATATTTTTTGCTGTAGTTACAACAGAATTCAGATCATAAAAAACCATTGCTTTAGTTTAAGATACGAAAAAGGGGCTAAATAAGTGTTACGGGCTTGTGTCTTACTTGTAAATTTACAATTTTGACGTCGCCTGGAATCAAAATGCTGATTTTTAAATTTTTCTACGTCATGGGGTCTCAAAGTCATTAACGTAAGCAACATTTTCATGCATTTTAGAGAATTAAAAAAAATTGTATCTTAGATTTGGCAGGTGTTTAAGTTGCGCGACCAAAGTCTGACAAATTAATTATTTCTACGGAAAATGTTCTCATTAATGCACCTAATTGAATTTAGACATTCCAATTTAAACGTTTTGTATTTTATTGAGGTTAAGGATGTTGGATGAATTTTTTGCGATTTTTCCGATGACAATAAACCAGTGCTATAGGCTCGCGAATTTGTAAATTTAGTCTCTCCAAAGTAAAAAAAACTAAGAATGCCATTTATCTTAGTGAGGTGTTCGATTATCGACTTGGAAGGGGTCGGGTTCAAATAAAGCTGTAGTATATATGATATAAGAGCAATGGCTAAGTTTGATTTTCATTTGGTGCATTACAATATCGATTTTTCGATGAAATCATAAGAGCCCTTAATGTTCCTTTTTTTTCCTAAGAGCCCGTAACGCTGTCTCGTAATGCTTTGTATCTCCGTTTAATGTTGGGTTTTCGACTCAGATAATGACTTGTACAAACGTGAATAGTAAGTACATCATATAAATGTAAGAACAAAGTCGAATTTTCCTTAAAACTGCCGTTTTTTCGATTATAATAAGATTTTAGAAGAGCCCGTAGTGCTCCTACCTTTCTTTAATAAAATAAGAAAGTCGTAGTAAAAATTTTTCTCGTGCAGATCTAGCAGGGCAAAAAAAGTTTCAGCTTATTTTGATCATGGAGAATACGAAAAAGATATTTGAAAAATTATAAATCCATTTAAGTGCTTGTCTATTCGGGCTCTTAAAATATTTTGGTTTTTGCAGAATGACCCGTATATGTAATTGTAATATTAGAAAAGTAAACTAATAGACTTTATTTTATATCATGAAGAAATAATGACTCTCTTGGTGATGCTATCAAAATCGTTTATTGCTGTGAACAACGTTTCGGCTCGTACAGTAAACCACGTTACAAGGCCCTCACCAGGTACAACTTTATAGCCACGACAATAGCGACTATAGGTATCACGATAGATGGTAGATCGAAAAATATTTTTTGATGGTAGATCGAATAAGTATTTTTCGATCTACCATCTATCGTGATACCTATAGTCGCTATTGTCATGGCTATAAAGTTGTACCTGATGAGGGCCTTGTAACGTGGTTTACTGTACGGGCCGAAACGTTGTTTACAGCAATAAACGATTTTGATAGCATCACCAAGAGAGTCATTACTTCTTCATAATAATTATCTGCTATCACGAGAGCCACTGACGAATTTATTTTATATCAACTTAAGTAGGTAGAATCTACAATTACACTTTAAAAAAAACTTACTTTTTCTTTCAAGTGCTGGAAATCCTCCACTGCTAGCATGATTATGTGAAATATGCTATCAAATGCGCACGTATTCCTTAATGGTACGTCTTTGCCTTCCAATTTTACTGAGGATAAGGAACTATCATTTCCATTTTTAATGACAGGAACACATTTGTTTTTTTTCCATCCTAAAGAGTCGTGCACATCGCTTTTTCTCTCACCTAGGTATTTTGCAGGTTTTCTGTAATTTAATTTGTTTTTCTCTATCTTTAAGCACTTCTCTGTACGTCCTCATTCAGTTTCACTTGATGGATCATCCATCATAGAAGAACAGCGTTTTAAGTTTCGAGAAGGTCCTTCTGTAGCTCTAGCTTCATCCAAGTTTTGTCCAGCTGACGCATTACAATATTCAGATGTTTTATTAAAGCAATCTATGCACTGTCGTTTCTCACTGTAACCTTCTTCTTCACCAGGAAGGGCTACGGAGCATCCCTCTAAATGATGGATACCCTTTCCACATGTGAAACACCTTCTATTTTCAGTAGGTAAATTATCCATAGAACAAGCAACACAACTACTTACTGGAGTTATATCAATATCACTTCTTTGAACTGTCAGTGCTATTTTTTTTTTTTTTTAGTAGGAAGTCCTTTTCCTCTCCAATTTTCGAATTCTTCAAGACCAATAATTTTTTTAACACTTTGGTTTTCTATACAATTTAAACTTTGTTAGTACTAAACTTTTTTAAGCACTTATCGTTATCGTGTTATTTACAACAACACATGGTGCATTCAACGCAATTATTAACATCTTGCTCTTTTGAGCAACCACTACAAAGTACATTTTCTACTTCAGCATCTTTTTCTTTTAGCGCCTTTTCAATATCTGCATTATCGATGAGAGCTTTGCCGTGTAAAAAATAGATTGCATCAGATATGAATTCGTCTACACGTGCCGAGTGTCCAAATGTCTTGTCGAATCTCAATTTAAACTTGTTTATCTCTCCTTCCACTGGAGCGCTTGTAGCAGGAATACGTTCGAAATCATATTTGTAGCTTAAAATATTACCCCAAATAGGTATTAAATTTAAATCTTTCAATAACTGTTGTGAAATATTGACTCCGTGTAAGTAGTATGCATTCACGTCAGAACCTTGCTGATTAAAAAACAGGGACACCGAGTTATATAGTTGTTTTCCCCATCTACCCCATCGATTACATTCAATGGTATTCGATTCGTCTATGAAACCCGATTCAATTTCCATTTCTTTATCATCTTCATCTCCGAGATTGTTATCTAGAAAAAACGAGATTTATAAATAATGAATAAATTTCAAACGTTTTTTTTTTTCAAACTATGAGAAAGTTTCTTATCCTCTACTTCTACGTAATAATAATCGTTATCATCATTTGTAGGAGAAAAAGGTCTTAGTATTTTGTAAAAAAAATGTACGCATTCAATAATTAATATAAAAAATGTCTACAATAATTTACCTATACAATATTTTCTTTGTCCTAATTTTAAAAAATGTCTGCCACTCCATAAAATTGTTTTAAAATTAAAACATGCTACAAAAAAAAAAAAAAAAAATTTTAAGATGTTTGATTGATAAGCTTTTTCCAACTGAAAAATTTTAAACATGTAGGTACAGTTTTGTACATGAAATAGTACAAAATATAGTAAGCAATAATTACATGTATTCTTGTATGTTATAACAATAAGGATATCAAGTAAAGAAACATATGGTCAACGGGAGATAAAAACTGTAAAAAATGGGTGCGATGGATCACATATTCATTAGCATACAAACTTGAGACAATATTTTGTGTTACTGTTAGTGCTGTTACATACGATAGCATGTAGCTATGCGTCTGTGCACCTCTTTTAGATTGGCCCCTCAAAGGTAAGGGAATACAGAAAAGAAGACTATAGGAGAAGAAGAGCGAAACAAGGGACACTCAGGGAGATTATCTAGAAACACGCGAGCAAGTGAACCATACCCGCGGGATTGCAAGACATGCGTTACTACCCTTATAAATAAGAGGTTCTAATAAAGTCATTTTAACTACAATTCGCGTTTTTATTTCTTCACTAATCAAGAAATCTACTTAACAGTTGTAAATATATTTTGTCTCTGAATCTAGTCAAGAATAAAGAATTCATTTAACTTTTTTTAGAAAAATAGTTTTAGCCAAAGGATTTGAAAAAAAATGTATCAAGGCATACTCGTATCCTGCTCATGGTTGTAATGTTAAAATTCAATAACTTACATTGATCATTCAAAAATAATACCTTTCCTACTCATAGTACGTCCTTTACATGGGGAGAAATTAAAATAAAAAAATAAAATACTGTTACAAATGAGCTAGGGTTATGTAATAACTACTTGTTATTTATTTATTTAAAATAGAAAAGAAAATAAGATGAGTAGAATTAAACATTTCGACAGGTTTTAGATTGTTTAAGTATAAGATCTAACTCACACATCACTATGCTTACTAAATTCTAGTCAATATATTTTTTTTAATGGCCTTTCCGAGACAAAGTTAACTTAATCTGTAAGTTTGAAAGCTATTTACAAAGGTCAGATACTACTCTACGTTCAACAGTCTGCATAAAAATATTTGTATAAATAAATTTTTAAAATAAAACATGGCTAGTTTTTTATGTATGTTCAATTATTTCCGTTATCATTACTATTTAATTATAATATTAATTTCGGTTGAGGTACAGGCAAAAATTGTTCAGAAGTTTAATAGGAATATCCATCCTACCTTATCTATTACCTTTCATTTGGAAAAAATTTTTTCTAAACAGTCGGTGCCCACACCAACTGCTGAGCCAACACCACTCGAACTAGAAAAAAAAAAAAATTAAACCACTAACAAAAGAAGTATTAAATTTAAATTATAATTCATAAGGGTTCTAAATAATATTTTAACAGGGGAGGTTTTTTTTGTACAAAATTAATGTAATCCAATACCTGTTACATAAGAGATAATCCATTTTTTACTTCTGCAGCATTCGGTCAGTTCTCCATTAATAAGTTCCCCTTCCGTTTCATATTCAGACAGCGAAAAAATTGATTTAATTATATTTTCTGCATGTTTCATGCTAGTGCACTTTAGAAGTGCTCCGACAGCCGCCATATACTGCGTTATAACTTGTCTTGGTAAATTATTCAATAATTTTCTGTACACGTTCATGAAATGTGCAACATCTTGACGTATTCTTGTTTTTACATCCACATCTTCTAATACATCAGCATATTCATCTATGTTAGAATAAATTGGTGTATACACAGAAACTGCTGCATTCAATAACGCACGCCAACCATCGCATACGAATTCTCGAGGAAATGGAACGTGGCCATAAAAGTGAAATTTTATGAAAAAAATCATAACACCCTAAGTTCCCTGTCTTTCTGCAACTTGCAAGGCCACGCACAGTGGTCCCAAACGCTGAAAAAATTATCAAAATTCGTGCTTCACACGAATTTTCAATCAATTTCATCAATTTTGGGCTTATTTTACTCCTAAGGCCATAACCTTCAAGAATCCGTTTCCCTCCGTCCTGTGACGACTTTGTATATGTATGATTTTTATGTATATATATAGCGAATTTCGATAGTCACATTACTGTGTATACATAAAAACGTTGTTAAAATCAACCAATTTGTACCAAACTTAGTGTACGGGGGTTTTTGGGGTCACTGATTACGAATCTGTAGTTGGATTTGCGAAATTCAAAATGGCGGATCCAAGATGGCCGACAAAGTTTTCAAAAATCAACCGATTCGCACCAAATTTGGTGTACGGGTGTTTTTGGGGTCGCTGATTACGAATCTGTAGTTAGATTTGCCAAATTCAAAATGGCGGATCCAAGATGGCCGACAAAATTTTCAAAAATCAACCGATTCGCACCAAATTTGGTGTACGGGTGTTTTTGGGGTCGCTGATCACGAATTCGCACACTGGGAGAAGGATTTATTAACTGTTAACATTTACGAATATTGGAAGAAAATTAGTTGGCATATTCATAACTACCATGATATATTTTTTATCTGAAGCTTTCACACCATTTTTATTATGAATTATATTTCTGGTATTTTTATAAAAAATTCCACTGTATAAATATTTTATCTAATTTACATCTTATTTTTGTTCTAAACATCATTATCATCATCATCATCATCATCATCATCATCATCATCATCATCATCATCATCATCATCATCATCATCATCATCATCATCATCATCATCATCATCATCATCATCATCATCATCATCATCATCATCATTACTATTCCCTTCATAATTAAAATCATTATCGCTTCGATCGTCTGACACATTCCCTATGTTTTTTTTTCCAATCAACAAATCATTATTCACTTTTCCCCTTGAAGATTCATTTGCTGTTACCTTTTCAAAATTTAGCAAGGAAAGCATTTCTTCTGTTAAATGTTTATGGCTTTTTTTCGAACTTGATCGACACATGGAAAAGAACGGATCTGAGTGTATCATAAGCCTCTGGAAAATGTCCGTATTTGTTGCGATCCTATTGACAAACGAATAGTGTGAATATCATTCAATAAAAAAAAAAAAAAAATGGCTGTACTTCCGAACACGGTCAGGCACCAATCGAGCTGAAAATTTGTGTATTTATGTTTTTTGGGATGCTGATTACGAATATGATAGTCCCGTTTGGCGCAAACGACCCTGAATGTGTCAAATGAATACATATGCATGGTATATGTATAGTGACTGAAAGGGGATTCAGAGGAAGATTCAGCGATATGTTAGACTAAAGTAAAGTGTCGATTCATGTTTTGGTATAAGAAATACACATGATAATTATTTTTTAACGTTCAAAACGTTGAAAAACTACGCAAAACGACATTTTTCGAAGTTTTTTGAGGTTAGGAAAATTCAGCAATAAGGTAGACAAACAAAGAGTATTAATTCATGTTTTGGTATAAAAAATACGCATGATAATCATTTTTTAAGAATTTTTTAACGTTCAAAACGTTGAAAAACTACGCAAAACTACTTTTTTTCGAAGTTTATTGAGGTTAGGAAGAATTAGTGATGTGCTCGATCAAAAATAAGTATAAATTTGTAATCAGCGATGAAAAATACATATGATTAAGCCTTAATTTGGATTTTTGAAAGTCCAAAATTATTTTAAATCAAGTAAAACAGCTACCTTAGAGTGATTTTGACTAATTGCAGCTGCCATATTGGTCCGCCATTTTTAATTTTGGAAAAAAGCCAGACGGCAAAAGAAAGCCTCCTAACTAAGCTACAGTTTGCGCCCATAAAACATTTCTTACGACTTATAGAATTTTGGGCAGATCTTTGTTCCGTTTCACAAAGAACGTCCCATATATGTATGTAAGTGTGTGTGTGTCCATTATTACATACATATGTATATGTAGCCCGCTTAAGTCATAATTTGGGATGTTTTCATCGATATACAGAATGAAACTCATGTGTTTGGTCGTTTTTATACTTTTTCATTGTTTTATTACAATAAATAATGCGAATTGTTATAATTTGTTATATATATACCTTGATTACATATATATAATGATGGATGACACTTCGGAGGAAATCGGATCCTTGTAACCTATGATCTTACGAACAAAATAAGCCCAAATTCGTATTGATTGAGTGAAAAATCACAGGAAGCGCGAATTTTGATAATTTTTTCGGCTTCCTGAATCACTGTAGCCAGTTTTCTGCTGCCTCGCGTACCGTACCTAGCGTGATCCAGGTGCAACTCAACTTTGGTGTATTAAATATTAAGATACCGTCTGTTTACCATTACAGTTTGAAAATTTGTAAAGTAACAGTTGGCTATTCAGATAAAAAATATATCATGGTAGTTATGAATATGCCAACTAATTTTCTTCCAATATACGTAAATGTTAACAGTTAATAAATCCTTCTCCCAGTGTGCGAATTCGTGATCAGCGACCCCAAAAACACCCGTACACCAAATTTGGTGCGAATCGGTTGATTTTTGAAAATTTTGTCGGCCATCTTGGATCCGCCATTTTGAATTTGGCAAATCTAACTACAGATTCGTAATCAGCGACCCCAAAAACACCCGTACACCAAATTTGGTGCGAATCGGTTGATTTTTGAAAACTTTGTCGGCCATCTTGGATCCGCCATTTTGAATTTCGCAAATCCAACTACAGATTCGTAATCAGTGACCCCAAAAACCCCCGTACACTAAGTTTGGTACAAATTGGTTGATTTTAACAACGTTTTTATGTATACACAGTAATGTGACTATCGAAATTCGCTATATATATACATAAAAATCATACATATACAAAGTCGTCACAGGACGGAGGGAAACGGATTCTTGAAGGTTATGGCCTTAGGAGTAAAATAAGCCCAAAATTGATGAAATTGATTGAAAATTCGTGTGAAGCACGAATTTTGATAATTTTTTCAGCGTTTGGGACCACTGTGCCACGGTGAATTGACAAATTTCACATTGTATGCTGAAAAAAGTGTAAGTACAATTATTATCTATTATTTTTTCTTGATTTAAGAACTATACACTGAGAAAAAAAAATTATAAAAACTCGGTGAAACTAGCTCTGTAAAAAACTGTCAATTCATCATCTAGCAGCTTTTAACTTTTTTCAACATAATTCTTTCACCATGTACAAGTGGTAAAAATGATCATACCTATGGTAAAAATTACAAACAAATAGTAAAAATCACTGCGTAAACAATAGAAAAAACCTAGACAACAAAATGACACAGGTTTACAATGCCAATAAAGTAATTTTTTTTCTCTGTAGTGTATTTATATTATATATAGACAAAATATTTGTAATAAGATAAAAACTTATACAATAGCGTACAAAAACAAGGAGTGCTCAATTTTACTGTTCAGCCTTCTAATTTTTTGCAATTTCAGTCCGGTCGAATCAACACACCTTGTGACTCCACTTAGTTTGGCAACTTTTTTATAGGAGATAATTTGCTCGTTTGTCCATACATGCACACAAAATGGATTCATTCTAATATCATGAATACCACTGGAATGAATAGAATTTTTCATTGAGTCCAAAGCTCTAATAGGATCAGTATCATATTGTTTACTCTTTTTGTTCTTAGACATTGCATTGTGCAGTACGTGATTACTGTATAAGACGGAAGGTTTTTTATGACCACTTTTCATTAAATTATTCGCAGTTTGAGATCGATACTGATCAACTGACCCAGCTTTTCTAACTTCCTCGCAAACTTTATCTCGCTCTTCTGCTCTCAAAGGTCTTACGCCGCACTTTTCTCCTGATCCGGGAAGTACTTTAAATGAAGCTGAAACACTTGTATCATCTTCTTTGGCTAACAAACACTTTATTTGAGAGCCACAGTTACATGAAGCTGAAATAGTAATATATGTTATGACTGTAATTTCATCATTAAAAAATATGATTAAACCATCTGTACGTGTATGTTAATTTATGTGAGAAATTTTTTTAAATCGTGGTAAATATACCCTATCCTATAGCAAAGACACGGTAATTGCATGAAAGCAAAAATCGACGAGTTGGTAAAAAAAGCCGCTAAGTCAAAAATTACTTTTTTTCTTTTTAACTTTAAAGTGGCAGTAGTGGTATTTTATTTACACGATAAGTGAGTGCATAAAAAACAAGCCACTTTTTAATTATACTGCACTGAAAATTATTATGGAACCAGTGGTTTTTTAATTATTTACTATCATTTAAAAAAAAACTGCAATTCTCTTTATTTATTTTTATTTATTTATTAGTTTTCAGCCATTATTTAGGCCTAGAAAACGGACTCTCATACATATCTGTGTAATAATTACAATTACAATATCAATTTCACAAAATCATCTTAAGACTACAAACTGCATTGTTACACTTAATCCTATTCTCCATACTTTTACATTACATCTCTTTTAGTATTAATAACACTTAACTCTATAAGCTTTGGTAACTTTTACATCTCATATTGACATGCACACGCATAACCTTATGTTCTTACCTTCATAGTTAGACTTATTTCTGAACCTACCCCTTATACTTATATGACATATCATACACTTTTGCTCGCCGCCTTTCGATGTTTACATACTTAATTTTATTCACATTTCTCCCCCCTCCTCCCTCTTTACCCCTCTTTTCTAAATCGAACGCTTTAGTTATTGCTTTTAAAATCTTAAACGCCGCATTGTTTATATTTTCATTTAATAGCCAGTAAATTTTTTCTTGCAAATACTTATTCCCTGTTTCTAAATTGCTACATCGTGCCCTTGTAATTACACTAATATATGTTTGTTTTTGGTACCTCTTTAAATATAACGGTAATCCCACCGGCTCAACTTTTTTATAGAACTTATTGTAATTGGAAGCATATATTTTACTGTCAATCATTTGCATTTCGATATCCTTTTGTCTTTGCAATTCTATCCTATTGACATTCTCCCCTTTATCTCTTAATCATTCTATCTCCACCCCGCTTGGTCCCAAACTATTCAAGAATTGTTCTCTTTCAATACTCGTTTTTAATTTTCTATCCTTTTTCAACCCCTCTACCAGGCACAATTTTGTAAGTCTGTCTTCACTCTGATTGAAAATCTTTTCTTCATAATTTAAAGCTCTCATGCTCCACTGCAAACCCAATGAATTCCTGTCCAATTCCCTCATTATTATGTACCTTGAAGTGCAGAAGTCTAGTTTAAGAACCCACCTAAAATAATCCATCTGTACCTTTTCTAATTCTTTTGCCCCTTTCCATCCAAAAATTTCTGCCCCGTCACTCATAGTACTCTTAACTAAATATTCATAAAGCATTGCCCTTCTCCCAAAATCTTCCTTGCATTTTCTTTCCCCCAAACTCCGTGTTTTCTTTGCAGCCACCATCCCTTTTCTTTTTAATTCATTTATATGATCTTTATAATTTCCTACTTTATTAAAGTTAAAACCCAGGTACTTAAACTTTTTTACTTCTTCCAGTTCCCCTTTGTCCCATTTCCACACTTCTTTCTTGCCATTATTAGCTTTATTAAATACTAATATTTTTGATTTTTCCTCGCTTACGATCACTCTTATCCTTACTCGCTTCCTTTTCTTTGCGAACCTTTTTAATGTACCCATCATATCAATCATAGCCTCTCTGTTAGTTGCAAGTAATACCTTATCATCTGCATACACTAATGACCATATTCTATTCCTCCCAATCGTTACACCCCCCACGTTCCTATCCCTGAAATCATCTTCCAAATCCGCAATGTATATACAAAATAAAATAGGACTCAGTAAACACCCCTGTCTTAAACCTTTTGTCACCCAGAATTCGTCCGTTAGTTTTTCCCCTACTCTGATCCTGACCTTCGTTTCTTCATACAGGTTTTTTATTCGGCTGACTATATACTTGCTGATCCCTTTTTTTTCCATGATTTCCCACAGTTTATCCCTATCTACAGTGTCAAAGGCTGCTTTGTAATCAACGAACAGGGCGTATACTTTTCCTTTACCCTCTTTGGCTTTCTGTATCACATAATTTAAAATAAATATATTGTCAATAGTCGACCAACCTTTTTTAAATCCAGCCTGTCCATCCGGTAAAATCCCTTTTTCATTTATTTCCCTCTCCAATCTTCCCCTCAACACCTCAGTGTACACTTTGTATGCAGTTGGCAAAAGCGAAATTACTCTGTAGTTTTCCGGTTTGTCTTTGTCTCCTTTCTTAAACAGAAGTACAATAATCGCCGTCTTCCAATCTTCTGGTATTTCGTCCCCCTCCCATACCTTAAATAAAACTGCACACAAAGCGTCCCTCACCTCTTTACCCGCATGTACCCAGGCTTCATTTGGGATCTTGTCTATTCCTGCCGCCTTCTTTTTTTTCAGCTTTCCTATTGCTCTATTAATTTCCATTTCATTGATACCCACTACTTCGTTCTCATCGTCCATTAAAATATCATTAACCCCCAATACCCTTTTTTCTTCACCCTCTAACATTACTCTAAAGTGACTTTTCCACCCTTCCAAGCTTATATTATTTTCTACGGCCTCTCTTTTATTCCTGAATTTATTGAAGAACTTCCATGCTTCACTTACATTTTTAATGCTTCTCAGCTCCAATTCTTCCCGTTCTCTATCTTCCTTTTCTTTTCCAATGCATAGATTTATCCATTCTTTTCTTATATTTAAGTAACTATCCTTATTGTTTTCCCCCCTCCTCCATGCAATCAAGGCTTTTTTGACCTCTCTTTTCATTTTTCCACACTCTCTGTCCCACCAAAGTTTCTCCCCTAATCTCTTATTTTTTTATCCTCATTTCTTTTTTAATCATAGCTCCACACACTTTGTCTGTTATTAACTCCCAGATATCTTTAGCCTTTAAATCTATCCCAGCAGTGTTTTCTAATTTTTCTGTATTCTTTTTATATTCCAATATACTTTTATCATTCCACAAATAAATATTTTTCTTTACTTCCTCTTGTTTGTGAACCTTCTTTGTCTCTATAACATTACCCACCAAATTTAACCTGAGCGGCAAGTGATCAGAATCTATTCTACTCTCTATCAAAAACTTTTCTATTTCATCAGTCCAGAAACACCCTACTAACACGTAGTCAATGACGGAGTTGCCCCTTGCTCCTATAGAAGTGTATTCTCCCTCTTCGTCACCCTCCCATTTCCCGTTCAACAGATACCATCCCTTGTTGTTTATTAAATCTATTAACTTATGCCCTTCTCTGCTAATTACTTTATCTTTGCTTTTTCTACCTATGTCGGCTCCATCATCCTCCCTCCCTGCCCCCACATCTAAGTCGCCTATTCTAATATTAAAATCCCCCCCAATTATTAAGTTTTCATCTAAAAAATTCGTGCTTTCTAGTGCCTCAATAAGCTCAGCCAAATTACCCGTATTGTAAACTGAAAGAATATTAATATTTTTTGTACAGTCGTACATGCCTTCATAAGGCTGACGACGCGATGACCCGTCATTGCTTCGTCAGCTTACAAGCATATATACATATTCACGGCGCGCACGCTTGTGCGCCGCCGCCATCTTAGGTCGTTACGCTCGCGTGCCTGCGTGCATGGCTGAGCCAGTCTGTTGAGACACCTCAATGCGTGCGGAGCTCCGTTGCCTTAAATACAAATCATACTCAATTCGCCCTGACACGGCAATACCTAAATCATATTCAATTCGCCCTGACACGGCAATAACACACTCAATTCGCCCTGACACGGCAATACCTAAATCATATTCAATTCGCCCTGACACGGCAATAACACACTCAATTCGCCCTGACACGGCAATCATAGCTCTCTGGGCCTTTACCGGCGTTTCTCGCGAGTGCACTCGTCGACATAGTATTAGTGTAGTCAATTTGTTGTGTATCCGATAGCGTCTTAAACCCGAACAGCTGTAATTCGCGGCTCTCGTGCGTGCGTGCGTGTTTTAATTCGTAGTCGAGTCAAGTGTATGTAAATTTAGTTGTGTTCTTCAATAAAAGGGTTTTTTTTTACCGCAAGGTTTTTTCCCCTCAAAAAACGCAGTGTCTTTATTTGTTTTCCTTTTCCTTATTTTTCAACTAGGCGAGCGAGTCACCTGCGACTCTCTCGCCACGAGACATTTTGGTGCCGAAACCCGGGAGTGATCCTTGCACGCACGTGCGCGCGCGAGCCGCGATTTCTTATAGCTCTCTCTTTCGCGGACGAAATCGCACGCGTACACGCAGTCGCCGTGCACGACGAGAGTCGCCCGCGTGGGCGCAGCATATCCCGCTGGCCACGCGAGGATCATCATCACCGTCAACATCATCGACGCCGCCGTTCCCGTGCCCGGACACACCACCGCCCAGCTGCCGCTCGTCGCACACAGTCAGATAAGTGAATTTGCTATTTCTGTTCCCTTTGTCTCCTGCACATGCGTTTCAGCAGAGGACACTTACGTTAATTGTTTCTGTCCTTCTCTCTCTTTCTCTCTCTCTCTCTCTCTCTCTCTCGTTCTCCCTGGCGCGAATTGCGTATAGAGTTGCGTGTTGATTGTTGGTGTTCCCGGCACGGCGCACTGTGTGCCGAACCTGGCCGGCCGGTGCCTCGTGTTTGAGCCCTCCTCCTGTCTGTACCTTTTTCCATGTAATGTGGTGAGCCGCAGGCAGTCATGGTGTGTACGCCGATCAACGCGTGACGTCCTAAAATTGACTTAATTTTATCTTAGCATTCTGGTAATCACATTTAATTTTTGTACACCCTAAGTGTTAATTAAATTTCAGCATCATGTCCCGAAAGTCTGCGGCATGCATTGAATACCTCGTGCAGAAGCTGCAAACGTTTTCTTTCAAAGTGCAAAATTTAAATGACCTTTTAAATAGCTCTTCTGTCGACTCCGTCAATGCGGGCCTGCGGCTCGCAGACCTACAAAAAATACACCAGGATTGCGTCCGATATTGCGATGAATTGACACTCAATCAACCTAAGCACCCTTGTTTTGATGAGTTTTTCTCGGCTGAAATGACGTATTACACGGTAGCTTCCAAAATCAAACAAATGAATCAACCTGATCTTAACAGTAGCATCACCAATACCACCATCATTGAGAGACATGAAGCCCCTAAGCTTCCAACGATCAGTGTCCCGCCTTTCAGTGGCAGCCATGAAGATTGGATGTCTTTCAAAAACTCTTTTACTGACTTAATTCATTCACGCACTGACATTAGTGATATGGTAAAACTTGCTCATCTGAAAGGTTCACTGAGGGGAGAGGCACTGAGCAAGGTAGCAGTTTTTCACATTTCTGCAGAAAACTACACACAGGCATGGAAGGTTTTAAATGAGTTTTATGATCAGAAAAGGCTTTTATTAGAAAGACATATCGATGCCGTTATGAGTCTCCCCCCTGTTGGTAAGGCAACAGCAGCAGATTTATCCAAATTAATAGATGATGCTAAACAACACTTGAGCATTTTAGAACAGCTAGGCGTTAACATCCATCATGAATTTATAGTGAGAAGTTTAGTTAAATGTATCCCCATAACAACTCGTAGGAGATGGCAGGAAACCCTAGCTTTAGACAAGTTCCCAACGTTGGATGAATTTTATAAATTTGTAGAAACCAACATTTTTAACCTCAAAGCAATAGAGCAGGAGTTTTCAACACCATCAGCTAGCAATAGGAGCTGTTGATGACTTTTGCACTATTTCCAAAAAATGCATTAAGCTTAAATTTCAATCCAATCACACCAAGTTTGGAAAAGAGTTAGAATTCCTTATTGTCCCAAAAATCACTAACCTCGTGCCAGATGAAATTTTCCCTCGTGAGTTATATCACATTCCAAAAAATATACAACTAGTAGATCCTAAATTTCACATACCTCAAGCAGTTGACATATTATTGTCCTCAGGCACTACCCTTAGCAGTATTAGCTGTAGGACAATTAAATATCACTCATAATACGACTAACATAATATTACAGAAAACTAGTTTAGGTTGGATAGTGGCAGGAGGCTCAGACAACATATCAACCTCAAGAAAGGCGTCTTGTAATGTAGTAAAATTAGATACCATGATAGAAAGATTCTGGCTAGTCGAAGAGATAGACACCGAACCCTCAAAATCTCGCGATAAGATAGCTTGTGAAAAACATTTTGTCAATAATACTCGAAGAGACCCTAAAGGTCGATACATCGTGCGGCTACCTTTTCGTTGCAATAAATTTGAGTTAGGAGAATCTCGTTCTCAAGCATTAAATCGTTTTTATTCACTTGAAAGAAAATTTAAGGTAAATCCCAATTTTAAAGTAGAGTATGAAAAGGTGATGCAAGAATATATCGACCTTAATCATATGTCACGAGCTAACGGCACTGTAGGAGGTTATTATCTTCCTCATCATGCCATAATAAAACCATCTAGCGAGACCACCAAGCTTAGAGTAGTTTTTGATGCTTCGGCAAAGACTTCCACAGGAATTTCACTTAATGAAGTTTTACTAGTAGGTCCCACCATTCAAGACAAAATATTTGAACAAGTAATTAAATTCCGAGCCCACAAATACGTCATTACAGCCGACATAGCCCGAATGTATAGGCAGATTATCGTACATCCCGATGATTGAAAATATCAGCGTGTACTATGGTACCATAACCACCAAATCAGAACCTATGAACTTAATACCGTAACATTTGGCGTTTCATCAGCCCTATTTTTAGCCATACGCACGATTCAGCAGCTCGCCAACGACGAAGCATCAAATTCACCACGAGCTAGTAAAATACTCCTCAGAGATTTGTATGTGGATGATCTCATTACTGGAGCTGACACTCTCGGTGAGATTATTCAGATACGTGATGAAGTGATTGAGCTGTTGAGTCGAGGCGGATTTACGATACGACAATGGGCCTCTAATCACGAAGCTGCTCGTAACAACATTGATAAGAAATTCTTTAATTTAGACTGTTTGATAAAGGAAAATCCTGTTCAAAAAACGCTGGGAATCATTTGGAATTCTCAACATGACAAACTTCAATACAAGGTTCAAGTAATTGATCCTAAAGACACTTGCACTAAACGTAAACTCATATCTGAAATTTCTAAAATTTTTGACCCGCTTGGATTGGTAGGCCCAGTGTCGTTATATGCCAGAGTTTTAATTCAAGATTGCTGAAAATCTAAAATCACATGGGATGAGTCCCTGCCCCAGGAAATTCATACCAGATGGGCCACTGTTGCAGAACAACTACATCTGCTAGAAAAACTTTCGATTGAAAAATGCACAACTTGCTTACAATCAAAAACATCCAGTTTTGCTGCCAAGCAAACATCACGTAACCGATTTAATTATTCGACAATACCATCAATCTAATTTACATGGAGGAATACAATCCACTCTTTACTCAATCAGAGAACGCTTTTGGATAGTTAATGGTAGAGATCAAGTTAGAAAAATTATCAGACACTGTGTGGATTGTATTCGTACCAAACCTAAACCCTTACAGGCCCAAATGGCTGATTTACCCGCAGCTCGCGTAATTGAAGCCCCAGCATTTAGTCACGTTGGTGTGGACTTCTTTGGACCTCTTTATATTAAGGAAAAACAGTTTAGAAGTAGAACATCCCTTAAGGTGTATGGATGTGTTTTTGTATGCATGATGTCCAAAGCGGTTTACATTGAACTAGCACATGATCTCTCTACGGAAGGTTTTTTAGCCGCCTTTCGTAGGTTTATTAGTCGTAGGGGAATACCCGAACACGTATATTCAGATAATGGGACAAATTTTGTAGGAGCCAATAATGAATTGAGAGAAATTTATGACTTATTTAAAACACCCGAATATGAAAACCAAATCAAAAATTACGCACTTTCTAATCGCATAACTTGGCATTTCAACCCGCCTTTATCACCTCACTTTGGCGGTCTTTGGGAAGCTGCGGTAAAGAGTTTTAAACACCATTTAAAACGCATTCTGAAAAATCAGACTCTCACATATGAACAATTGCAAACTTTACTCATTGAAATTGAGGCTATTCTAAATTCAAGACCAATATGCACTCTTTCCGCGGATCCCAATGACCCTCTAGCATTAACACCTGCTCACATACTTATAGGAAGGGTTTTCAAAACATTACCCGAGAAAAATCTTGTTTCAGTTCCTGATAATCGTCTATCCACCTGGAACTTTATAACTAAGGCTCGACAGGACTTTTGGAATCGTTGGCATACTGACTATCTCAATGAGTTCAATATCCGTCAAAAATGGCATAAATCTACTGGCGAAATCAAACCTGGTACGGTCGCTATTCTCATCGAAAAGACAATTCCACATGGGCGGTGGCCGCTGGGTGTGGTTCTTGAGGTGTGTCCTGGGAACGACGGCATCGCGCGAGTAGCTCAAGTCAAAACCACGACGGGCGTTTATAAACGCAATATTACTAGTTTATGTTTATTACCGATTTCCTAAATTTAACTTGCATATTACGTATGAGATAAAGTTTGCGAAGCGAATTAGTTCCATTAATAATTTTAACTTAGTCGTTGTTTCAATTACTGTTCATTTTTCAATTTAATCACTGGTTCTAGTCACTCCAAAGGAAACTCGACCGATTGTCAAGATTAGTCATAGACTTACTAAGATTGATTGTAATTTGTAGATTTAGTACAACTTAACTTGTAAATGCGTTCTAGTTGATCGAACTAGTCAATATTTTTATAATTCATCTCCATTCATTTATTTTATTCATGTTTTGCTCAAAGCTTAATGTTGATCACAATAATTCTAAATCAAAGACTTTAAATAGATTAGATTAGAGCGCTTTAAAATTAGCCTGTTTAGTTATTCATTAGTCTTATGTTTTAAATCAAACAATTCAAATAAATCAAAGATACTTCGAGCGAGAGACTGAGTTTATTTATGTCGAATTGTTAACTCACATTCATTACCATTCAATGTAAAGCCAATGCAAATTCAAATATGTTAATAGTAACATTTTGCTCATATTAAGTTATATTTAACTTCATTTCGCAGCTCTCGCCTGGAGTATGTACAGTCGTACATGCCTTCATAAGGCTGACGACGCGATGACCCGTCATTGCTTCGTCAGCTTACAAGCATATATACATATTCACGGCGCGCACGCTTGTGCGCCGCCGCCATCTTAGGTCGTTACGCTCGCGTGCCTGCGTGCATGGCTGAGCCAGTCTGTTGAGACACCTCAATGCGTGCGGAGCTCCGTTGCCTTAAATACAAATCATACTCAATTCGCCCTGACACGGCAATACCTAAATCATATTCAATTCGCCCTGACACGGCAATAACACACTCAATTCGCCCTGACACGGCAATACCTAAATCATATTCAATTCGCCCTGACACGGCAATAACACACTCAATTCGCCCTGACACGGCAATCATAGCTCTCTGGGCCTTTACCGGCGTTTCTCGCGAGTGCACTCGTCGACATAGTATTAGTGTAGTCAATTTGTTGTGTATCCGATAGCGTCTTAAACCCGAACAGCTGTAATTCGCGGCTCTCGTGCGTGCGTGCGTGTTTTAATTCGTAGTCGAGTCAAGTGTATGTAAATTTAGTTGTGTTCTTTAATAAAAGGGGTTTTTTTTACCGCAAGGTTTTTTCCCCTCAAAAAACGCAGTGTCTTTATTTGTTTTCCTTTTCCTTATTTTTCAACTAGGCGAGCGAGTCACCTGCGACTCTCTCGCCACGAGACATTTTTCCTCCCATTTATTATTGTAGACTTCACCAGCCCCTCTTTTAGAATCTCCACAATTTTGCTTCCTGCACTTAAACACCTATTCCTAACTCCAATTAAGAAACCCCCTTTAGCCCTTCCTTTTTTCTTTTCTCTGATAGCATGTACTGCTTTCCATGTAAACTCTGCAGAGAGCCTATGTTTTACAATTTTCCAGTCCTTATTTTCCAACCAAGTTTCGGACAGACTCACAAAATCGGCCCCCTCTATAAAGTTCCAGAAGTCTCTATCTTTATTATGAAAACCGGCAATATTCCAGAACAATACCGAATTTAAATCAACACAGCCTTTATCCCCTACACTAATCTTACATCCGCTTCCCCGCCTCTGCCCTACTCTAAAAAATTCTTATTTTTATTTTTATTTAGATTTAAAATCGTTTTGTCGCCAGAAAGCTCAGAGCCTCGTTGAATAGTCAATTTATTATTCTTATTGAGATCCCGTGCCTCTCTATTGCTATCCTCCAATCCGCTACTTTCAACTATCTCAATATTCGCCGCGTTTACAGAATCATTTTTCTCTCCTGGTCTGCTGTTCGCTTTCGCTTTATCACCTCCTTCCCCCTGTGTAACACCAATATTATTAATATTTTCAGCTTTTGTGGCTTCTGACTTTACAACATCCTCCCACCTGTTCCATACCCCTCCAACAAGTACCCTACCTTGCCCCACTTTTACTTCCCAGCCTTTGTCTTTTTTATCTTTTGCCCATTTTACAATCATTTCCTGTTTCTTTCTGTCGTCGTGTGACATATCATTTTCTATGTATATACTAGTTCCCTTTAGGCTGGACTTATTTTTCATAACAATCATTTTCTCTTCCACACTGTCAAGCTTAACAACAATGACTGAACCACTCATGCGTACACTCACAACTTTTTGTACACGTCCATTCGTTACTTTTGACAAAAAATTTTCTACCCTGCTTTTTACATCATGCCCCAACCCCGCTGCCCCTTTAACAATAATATTATTTCTTCTATCTGCCCATTCCCTTTCGTATACAAGTTTTTTCATTTTAAATACCTCTCTATCAGACAAGCTGACGCCACTCATACCCGTTGTTATGCTCCAAGTTGAACCACCTTTGCAGCTGCCCCTGCATGACTGCAAACCAGCCGACCGCTTCATACTCGAACCGTTCGACGTGCCATCTTCGCTGTTTGCCACTTCGATGTTCTCCCAATGTTCTATTCTCTTCTCACAGTCCTTCAGCCGCTTGTTTACCTGTATCTCCAGCTCTTTTAGATCAATTATTGCTTTCTCTATCTTTATCCTCTCTTGTCGTACTTTCTCCAGCTCCTCCCTGCATGCATTTCTTACTTTCTCGCTCTCCAATCTCACGGCGCGGCACAAACATGTCTCCTCTCTCCAATCAAACTCGAAATCCACGTTCTTTGCTCTTCTATCCGTTGTAATTTGGTTATCGAGAGTAGACTGCCACGCTTTTCCCCGCCATTTTCTCTGTACCAGACTGTCTTATCGTTACCTTTGCCTCCTTTTTTTCAGAGTTCTTCACTTCTGTTAGCCCTTTGTTTCTCGTATTGCGGGTCTCAAGAGCACTCTCTCCCTGTTTGCCGCTCATTTTTCACAGCACAATGTGTAGACTCACACCAGCGCCGCGTGCACCTTTCTAACCTCCAATTACCTATATTACTTTGAGCGACACTTTTTGCAGATCCTTGGACCCTTCTCGCCTCCTTTCAACAAATTACACTTCGCTGGTCTCCCTTTCATAGTCTCCAACTCAGTAAGTTATCTTTTAGTGTCAGCAACCACAAAAACCTCGGCCCTTAGCACGGACACTGTAGACGTGACGTCCGTACGCTAAGGCGGTTCACACGCTAGTCAACTGCAATTCTGTTGCATAGTGATAACATTTTTGTATAATTTTAAGTTTTTTTTTCAAATTACATTAGGTGCGATTGAATAATTAGTCTGAGTCCTCTAATTTCGATTATTTTGTACATAAAATACGGGATAAAATATCTATAAATAAATTTTCAAACAAATATTAATTTTTTACATACTTTTTAATTGAAGTTGTAACTAGCTGTTTCTATGACCAAAAATGCAATTAACTGTTTCTTTAACCTAAAGCTCGATGTACTGTTTATACTGTTTATTTCAACCGATAAAAATATTGCTATCAAGTTGACATAGTTAGACATAGTCTAAAAAAAATAGTGTTTTTCGTTTGTGATACGTTATGTGTACCAGGAAAATATAAGGGCAACAAAAACCTAAAAAGCAGAATCCGAGTGTCAAACACTGCGTGTCCTGGGCGTTTAGATCCATGGTAAGAAAAATTAAATTTTTTATTCGCGCGCAATGTACTCGGAGTCATTTACGAGTCTCTTATAAGATTTTAAGATAGCCCCAAGTTAAGTGGAACTAATGAAAATAATAATAACGACAAAAACTACGATTACTGGTTGATTTCCAAGTGTCTCTGAGTGATATATAATTAAAGTGAAGCTACCCTTTACACCCTAATAGATTTACTCACGCCTATAAAAGCAAATCACCTGTATTGTTTGAGGAAGCTCTCCACCTTTGCTACCCGAGATATTATACGCGCGTAATATATTACGTGTCTCGTGTTTCATTACAAATTGCCGTTTAGTTTTTGTCAGTTGCTGTCTGCTAAGCGCCTGAATACCATAGCTGTATCAGTGTTAGCTGTTTTAAATAGTTAGTTAACGTAATTGCAAAACTCTAATATTGAATTGATAATTTTAAATAAGCTTTAACGAAAATGAAGACTGAAGTTATAATGCAGAGCGTAAGAATATCTCAATAAAAATATTTTTCGAAAATTTGTTTTATTTATTTGATTGTTTAAATATCATACCTCGTTATTTAAAGATTTTAAAGAGCTATTTTATACGTCTTATCTTTGAAGAAAAAAATAAGAATTACTAAAATATATCATCTTTAGAACTGCGTTTCTTTGAACAATGGATATTTGAATTTCACGCGCTTTCAATAGCATACGTAACCTGCGATATTTTTTTCCCACGACCAATATTTTTTTTTTTAGTTTGCTTACCTATAATTTCCTGAATTTTATTTTAAAGAGGACGATTTTAACTATTTGACCACGTTTTTTTGACCATTGTGGCTCATTTTTTCATGGAGAAAAGCAATAATATACGTGGTTGACATCGCATTTCCCTCTAAGGCCCGTGTTAAAACTCTGAACTTTAATGACGTTTATTGTTAGATTTTCATCTGCCAAAGTACCTCAAATTTTGGATACAGATTTACTAAATCGTACTTTATTACAGGTTTCAATTTTAGTGACATGGCCCATATTTGGCAAAAGGTGGAGAGCCTCTTTAAACGTGGGTAAATTGTCTAGGAAGCTGTTTAAAAATTGTAAAAAATTAAAAAACATGGTGCCTTGTGTTTGGCAATAATACGAAGGAGGTACTCTTGTGTAAAAAATATGCGATAAAAATAATACGTTTTTGTGAATTATTGTCAGTTTTGTAATAATTGTATTAAATTACAAAAATACTTTTTTTCTCATATTCAAAAAAAATACATTCTTGCGTTTTGTATAACATGATGAGCGGCAGTTGGAATAAATTTAGGATTTGTAGTTCTTTATGTGCATTCTGTGTTTTAGCAAGATCAGCCGTAAATTTTTTTAAATTGCTAAAAAATATAAGAAGCTCAAGATATAAAAAGTCGCGTTTTTTCATCATTCTGAGTGCTGCAGCCTCTTTTAATCCACTAATGGCCAATGGAAAGAGACTTCAGCACTCAGAAGGCTAAATTCCCTACGTGTCAAATTTCTTACAAAGCGACTTCACACATTGTAGTTTTTTAAGATCCTTATTGCAGTACAGTATTTACATAAAAAAAAAAAAAAATTAATCATGCAATGTTAGATGTTGTACCTATGGCGCAAGGTTACCAGGATGATTAGTGGGCCTCAGTGAGCTTGCAAAGAAACACTCAAAAAACTATGTTATGATCGTCCTGGTCAGATGCGCAAAAGGTGCGAATCGATGTGCGAGTCATGCTTTTCTTATCGAGGGTGCAACAAAAATCTAGAAAAACGGCCGAAGTAGAAAAAAGTGATTTACGTAAAAAAGGTGAATTCCTGCACAAGTGATGATTGTCTCTTACGAATGGCCGAAGTTCCTGGGGACGCGTGTCAGCTGAGGATATGAATACGTAATGGGAGTTAAACGTAGATAAACAGCTCGATAAAAAGGGCACGAGTTATCAGCACCAGCTGCGAGTGTAAGTCAGTCATACAGTAATAAGAACAATTATTAATACAATTCGAAAATATACCTTCAAAGTTACCAGCTGATCCAGTCACAGTCAAATGATGGTTTTTATATTTGAATGCGCAAGGTAAGCGCGTATTTTTATATATAACTTCACTGAAATAAGATTCCCAAACACCTGGACGAAATTTAAGGTAATTTCTCTTCAAGTTACTACCTTTGCGGGTATTATTGGCGTATTCTACTGAATGAGTTAACTCTGCAAATGTTTCTTTCGTTATAACACTTGTAAATGGTAGACATTTTGTGTTATAAGCTGAGTCTTCGAGACTTGAATTGTTGGTATCATTGTTACTGGTGGATAATGTTGAGTCAAAAAAATTTTCATTTTCTGGAGGAAATTGCTGATTTTTTAGCTTTTTCAAAAGATCATGGCGGTTGCTTATAACCATAATGTGCAGTGATTTGCTTTTAAATTTACCATCGAAATGTCTGTTGTTAATTTCATCCCATATGGGGTCACTTTCTAAAGCTACACTAAACACATTGTTTTCATTTAACACAATTTTATGAGCGTATAGCGTTAATGCGTCCTCAACTTCTTGCACGGAAAATAACCCCGGCCTTCCTCGAGGCATGATTTTGCTGCAGTTTAGGTAAAAATAATTAAAAATCAGATAACATCAAGGCAACGCGTACTGCATTTTCACAAAAGACAAACAAAATTTGACTGTATCGCGTAATGATCGAAACGCTTCACTTATTTCCTGTAAAGAATGCACTATGTTATTTTAGTAAACCTTTACTCACAATCACTAAAAAAAAACTCGATAAAAATACAAGCACAAAACTAATAACTTCAGCACTTTTTATCACTTCAGTTATTGACTGCCGCAATGAACGATTTGTACAACAACACGTTATACTCAATGCTAAATTGTAAACTGAATGCACTGACGACATACTGACACGTTGCCACCACCGTAGTGATGCTGCCGCTACCAGATCGCATATTCGCAGGTCGTGGCTTGTTATGTTCCAAACAGCCAAGCAAGCCCGCACAGAGTTGTTTTTCAAGAAATCAAAATTGCTTCCAACATTGTCAAAGATATGTATGTATATATTATAGTGCACAATGTTATACTCTGTGCACTCGGCGCTTTGGGCTTAGAAAGGGATAGGGATGGATATAGGAGGTGTGGGAGATGCCCACTCCGCATGTGATAGGACAAAGTCCTGTGGGTGGGGACACTACTCATGAAAAGCCTATCCTGGAACCGCGCAGGGCATTGCCTAAGTTCAGATGGGTCATGTGGTGTCTATGTATCTATACAGACACAAGGACTGAACTTATTCACACATTCCGCTCACTTTGTTGAAATGATGAAGAGATAATCGACTTTCGAAATTAACGGCAAATATAAACGGCGAGAGTGCGAGATTTAAACGGTCATCTATCCAGGTAACAACCGCGCTAATTGCTGTTTATCTTCACTAATCTACAAAGCTGCAATTCTACTGCTATGCCACCGTATCAGAGATAACTACATTATTAACTTCATTCATAAAGTATCTTGTTCAATCCTTATATGCAATCCTTCAAAATATTTGAAAAAATATTATCATTATTATTGAGCGTAAGTTCTTATATCAAAGTAGCATAACTAAACACTGGTAAAGCGTTAGGCATGCAAAAAAAAAAAAATTATATGTATATATTAGGCATGTGCAATACCGAGACTTTCTCGTCTCGTCACGAAATTTTCGGGTCTCGGTCTCGAAATTTTTTTAAAGTCTCGGTCTCGTCTTGAAGTCTCTATTTTTGTGAGTCTCGAAGGTCTCGAAGAAAATTTCCGAGACCTTCGAGACTTTTGGAGAGTCTCGTTTGTCTCGAGGAAGATTTTTGAGGTTTTCAAGTTTCTTGAGTTTCTATAATTAGTGGAAAGCTTGAACTGTGTTCACATATGTGTACACAGATTGCTAAAAAGCTGACACGATACAGTTATACGAGGTTTAAGCTTTTTGGTAGGCATTACATGTACATTTCACAATTTTGTGGCCGCAGTCTTAGGCCACGTTTTGATAGAGTGGCAATCGACGGGATGGTTAAACTCGGTTAAACCTGTGAGAGGGAGTAAAATGTGCTCAGTAAAGGTGATAGGCTGCGGGTTAGATACATGGTGCGTCAATGCGTCGCTACGTCGTGCGTAAAGCCCATGAGACATTTGGAAGCGAGAAAAAGGTGCGTAAAATACTAAATCCTCTGACCTTTTTCTCACTCTGACGGTTTTATATGAGTTTTACGCAACTTAGTAACGCAATGATGCACCATGTAACCCATGGCTTACCACTTTTGCCGTGCTTATCTCACTCCCTCTCACATTTTTAAACTTCCCATCCATTGCCGCTCCGTCAGAACGCGGCCTAATACTGCGGCCACAAAATTGTGAAATGTACATGCAATGCGTACCAAAAAAGCTTAAACCCACGTAACTGTATCGCGTGAGCTTTTTCGCAATCCACGTACACATTTGTAAACACAGTTCAAGCTTTCCGCTAATTACTGGAGAAATTCGAAAATCTCAAAAATCTTCCTCGAGACTACCGAGACTCTCCAAAAGTCTCGAAAATTTTCTTCGCGACCTTCGAGACTCACAAAAGTTTCGTAGGTCTCGAAATTTTTTTCGAGACTTCGAGACGAGACCGAGACGAGACGAGACTTTGGGAGGTCTCGTCTCGTTTGGTCTCGGTCTCGGTATTTTTTACCGATACGATCTCGTCTCGTCTCTAAGTCGGTATCGCACATGCCTAGTGTAGTGTATGTGATCCTGCGTATATGTTAACCTCGCTTTGAACGCTTTGCTATATGTATATATGCATTACAGCGCCTGAAATAAAGGCAGTCTATCCTCACAGCTCCTTGAGTGTACACGTCATTTATTGAACCCTGCCTCACATATAATACAATGGCGACGAGGATATAGGAACAGAAACACGTGCACGGAACAAGTAAAGCAGTAAAAAGCAGTAAATAATTAAAATTGCTCAACCAAAATTTAAGTATACGGTAATTTTTTTCTTAAAGTACACGGATATACGCATGAAAAGCGCCACGTAATTTCAAACGTCGCAATCGATTTTTCGGGCAAATGAGTCAAGAAATTCAAGTAAAAGGAACGACGTGGATACAAGGTTTAAATAAAGACCAACTTGTCGCACTCTGCATAGAAAACGATATCGAATCGTCATCAGATAAAGTAGACGAGTTACGAGCATTATTACGCGAATTCGTTAAAAATAAATTAGATCAAAATAATACCGCTACAATAAAAGGATTAAAAAAGACTCAAGGTAATGAAAATATAACCGGAACAAATACAAGTGAGGTACAAAGTAAAAACGGTGCGATAAGTGTAATAAAGAAAATGGAAGTAACCGGCAACTTGGATTTTGATATCAAAAAAGACGATTGGGAGCAGTACGTAGATAGAATGGAACAATTTTTCATAGCAAACGACGTAACAGACACGAGTAAGCAACGGGCAATCCTTTTAAGTAAAGTTGGAGCAGAAATGTATGACGTCATTGCCAAAGTATGTAAGCCACATAAGCCAGGTGCTAAAAGTTACGACGAAATTATTAAACTGGTAAAGAAACATTTAAAGCCGCAAGCATCTCATCTGGTATACCGCTCCAATTTCCGCCAACGAGTGCAAAAAGATAACGAAAGTATAAGTGATTACGTGGCTGAGTTAAAAGATTTAGCGAACGATTGCAAATTCGATAATTTGGAAGATCAAGTATTAGATCAATTAATAAGTGGTTTGAAGAATAAAAGTGTAGTAGCCGAGCTGCTAAAAATAGATGAACCAACACTAGAAGTAGCTCTAAAAAAAGCATTAGCCACAGAAGCAGCAAACAAAGGAGCCGAAAAATTGCAAGAAGCCAGCAGCAAGAAATTTAATGATGAATTCCACAAGTTAAATATGGCGTCGAAAAATTCCCGTGGCAACAGAGGCGGACGCGGGCAAGGCAGAGATAACAGACAGTATCGAGGCGAGAGTAGAGAACAAGGACAGCAATATCAACATCAGAGCGGACAAACATCATCAGGAGCAATGCAGAGGCCTGCGTCGAAACCAGCTACACATCCAGGGTATACGACGGATTGCTATTGTTGTGGTAAGCCAGGTCATTACGCGCGAGAATGTCATTATAGAAAGGCTACATGTAATATTTGTAAACGAACGGGTCATCTGAGCCGCGTATGCTTCGAGCAAAGACCACACAAATCAAACGATCGCAAAAGCACGCGTGTAGGTTTTCTTAGTGCGAATGAGGAAAATAGCGATAGTGATAGCAGCGTCAACTCAGAGATACGTAAAATGTTTTCTTCCGAAAAGCGCGACGCACATTACTTAAAATTACATACTCCAGCAGAGTCGCGAATGTTCCATTATTCGAACCTTTATATTCCCGGTAAAACCCGTGTAGAGCCGCAATATTTACAAGTTAGGATTATGGATAAAGTCATTTCGATGGAAATTGATTCGGGAGCGGCAATGTCAATTATCACGTTAGATCTTAAAGATAAATATTTTGCTAATATTGAAATGTTTAAAGCTGATATCACTTTGATGAATCACGATGAGTCTCTGTACGAACCCGTAGGTATGCTAAAGTGCGTTAAAGTAGAAGCAAATGGCAATACAATTTGGACTGATGTTTACGTTACTAAATCAAAAGGCCCAGCTATCATAGGTCGCCCATGGTTAAAAGCTTTGGGAATGTGGCCGTTATACAAAAATTTAAAAATAAATTCAATGGAAACAGAAGCAAGTATTACGGAAAAATTAAAGGCAATTTTACGTAAACATGAAGCATTTTTCTCACCCGGGCACGGTTCATTTACGAAAGGTACGGCTAAACTCGAATTAAAAGAAGGTAGTAAGCCAATACATATGCTTCCGCGCACTATCCCATTAGCATTGAAAAAGGATGTAGAAAATGAAATAGATAGATTAGTTGGACTTGGGAAATTAGTTCCGGTGGATAATAGCGAGTGGGCTACGCCTATTGTACCCATTTTGAAACCAAATGGCAAATTACGAATGTGCGCGGACTTTAAAGTAACTGTAAATCCCCAACTAGTAACTATGCGATATCCAGCACCTAACTTTGATCATGCCATTGCTAAATTGCAAGGTGGGGCTAAATATACGAAAATTGATTGTGCAGACGCATATTTGCAGGTACCGGTCGACGAAGAATCGCAAAAATTGTTAACAATTAACACACATAAAGGCCTGTACCGTTATAAATATTTAGTTTTTGGTATTAGCTCAGCCCCAGGTATTTTTCAAAAATTTATGGAAGAAGCACTAAAAAATATACCTAAAGTAGCGATAGTAGCAGACGACATAGTAGTCACCGGTGATACGCCGAAAGAACACTTAGAAATTCTTGATGGAGTATTAACGATTTTAACAAAATGCGGTCTTAAAGCTCGCGCGGAAAAATGTGATTTCTATAAAGATAAAGTAACGTATCTGGGATACGAAATTAGTCAAAAAAGAATTGGAATCGATTCAAAGAAATATCAAGCTATTGTCGAAATGAAAACACCTACATGTAAAAAAGACGTACAATTATTACTGGGAAAAATTAACTATTACAATAGATTATTTAAAAAACGTGCAGAAATTTTAGCGCCATTATACGACTGCAATAATAACGATGAATTTGTTTGGAACGAAGCGTGTAAAATAGCTTTTGAACAAGTAAAACTGGCATTGAAACAAAGCGTTGTAAATTACGACCCGAATTTACCACTCATATTAACCTGCGACGCGTCACCACAAGGTCTAGCAGCTTTCATCAGTCAACCATATAGCGATGGTGACAAACCGATTGCATTTGCTTCGAGGCGCTTAACAAAAGCTCAAGAAAATTACTCACAAATTGATCGGGAGGCAGCAGCAATTATATTTGGTGTAAATAGGTTTTATGATTACTTATACGCGAGAGAATTTACATTGAGAACGGATAACAAACCTTTGTCCAGAATTTTTGGCCCAGAAAAAGGTATTCCTCGTATGGCGGCAAGCCGATTGCAAAATTGGGCATATTTTCTAAGCGCATTCAATTACAAAATTGAATGTATACGCACAAACGATAATGTAGTTGCTGATGTCCTCTCGAGATTGCCCAGTGAAAATATCGCCGATGATAAAAACATTAATAAATTTTCTGATTTAAATCATAAATGCACTTATCTACACTGTGCTGTACACACTAATATTGTAAATTTTAATTACAAAACAGTAGCGCACGAAACGGTAAACGATAAACTTCTGTCTATTGTGAAGCGATTTGTCGAAGAAGGTTGGATTGAAACCAAAAATAAAAACCGGAGCGATGAACTCAAACCTTCTGCTTTACGTAAAGACGAGTTAAATCTCGAACGTGGCTGTCTGATGTGGGGACAACGAGTTGTAATTCCCTCTAAGTTACAAAACTATGTAATAGATAAATTACACGAGACTCACTTTGGTATTGTAAGAATGAAAGCTTTGGCAAGGTCGGTCGTGTGGTGGCCTAACATCGATAAAATGTTAGAAGAAAAAGCAAAGTTATGTAGGCACTGCGCTCAAGTAGCAGATAACCCTAAAAAAATGACATTAACTCCGTGGCCGCGACCTGATCGGCCTTGGCAGAGACTTCATGTAGACTTCGCAGGACCTTTTTTAGGTTACAATTATTTCTTATTAATAGACGCATTTTCAAAATGGCCGGAAATTTATACAATGACAAAGACATCAGCAAACGCAACAATAAGAATATTTAAAAATATTTTCGCAACTCACGGATTACCTAAAACTATAGTTACTGACAACGGCAGACAATTCGATAGCGAAGAATGCCAAACTTTTTTCAAACAATTAGGAATTAAACACATATTCACAGCACCATATCAGCCGGCAACTAACGGAGCCGCAGAAAATCTAGTAAAAACATTTAAACGCAAAATTAAAGCGATGGTCAACAGCGAAAACGTTAGTGTTGAAACGGCGATTGAAAGATTTTTATTTGCATACAGAAGCTCAAAGCATACTATTACTGGTGAGTCACCGGCAAAATTACTATTCAATCGCGAATTACGAACACCTCTCCAATTATTGCGTCCAGATATAAACGACATTGTCACTGCCAAGCAAGAAATGCAAGTTAAAAATTATATTGGTAACAGAACTGATAAATTTAACGTTGGTGACATAATAATAGCGAGAGATTTTCGTAAATACCACGATAAAATGTCGGAAGCAGTAATTGTAAAAGTTTTATCACCACATAACTATTTAATAAAATTCAAAGAGGGGGAAGGTGTGCATAAGCGTCATGGTAATCAGTTAAGGGCTTGGGGCGAACAAAAATCACAAGAAAATGTTAAAGCGGTGATCGACAAAAGCTCGACTGAAAACTGCGACTTGAGCAACGAGCAAAACCCTTTATATGTACGACGTTCAACGCGTCAGTCTAAAGCTGTTCAACGTTACTGCGCTAACGTTAGATCTGTAAATAATGTACATATCTAAATAAAGTTTGAAATCTTTCTAAGCATTAAAAATTAAATAAAAGGGGAAGGATGTAGTGTATGTGATCCTGCGTATATGTTAGCCTCGCTTTGAACGCTTTGCTATATGTATATATGTATTACAGCGCCTGAAATAAAGGCAGTCTATCCTCACAGCTCCTTGAGTGTACACGTCATTTATTGAACCCTGCCTCACATATAATACACCTAGTATATATATAAGGCTGACTCAAACAAAACGACTGATTTTTCTACCGAAATCCCCAAAAAAAATTTCCGAGGAGGTGTAATAAGACGCTTGTAAAAAATAAAGCCTTGAATATTAATATTTAAAGCTCACACATCGCCAATTTCTATTTACCTTTTGCTTTTAAATAACACAGGAAAAAAAATTTTTTTTATTTGAAAACTCGTAACTCTTAAACGGCTTATTGAGCTGCTATGACAAAAAAAATCTTTTTTGCATTCCACGAATTATTTTTTTAAGCCATTATTACGTAAAATACTACAAAAATTGTAGAAGTCATATACCACCTAAGGTTTACATTTTTTTCAAGCCCGTGATTAACAAAAACGTGCTTGTGATCTGCTGGTGGGATATCAACACCCAGACAAATTTGTTGATCGTAAAATCGGTACGTCCTACAAATTAGATAATGATTTTTAAACTTACCTATATATTAAAAGGGCAATATATAATGCAGTAGTAGGTCCTCAATTGGCAAGGAGTCAAGTTTTAAGTCATCACTGGCACTCGGATCGGCCGATCCATCGATTATCTCGAGATCGGTATGTTCTACAAAATTACTTTTTTCACTACTTATTTACTACAAATTAGCTACAAAATATACTACCAATTAGAATTTTTTCTGAACCCGCGATCGACGAAAATATGCGTGTGATCACGCTAGCAGATCACCTGTTTTCTCGAGATCGTTAGGCTCTACATAATTAATTTTTTCACTACAAATTTACTACAAATTAGCTACAAAATGTTAGCCTACTAAGATGTGGGGATTAAGTATGTGATCTGCTAGCGTGACACACATGATAATGTAGTTATATTAAACATTTTTTGATTTTTATGATGGAATTTTACGGTTTACAGTGCTTTTTTTAGGTTATGTAAAGTTCTGACAATGTTCTCTATAATTTTCCTGTGTAACGCATACACAAACCTTTATTTTCCAAAAAAAATCATCGGTCTAGCTATTTTCGTTCGAGAGATATTAGGTTTTTATGAAAGAAAAGTCGGAATTTCCCACTGTGCGTCGTAATACATAATGTATTTTTCGTTTTCACTTCGTTGATAGCCTTCTTTCATGTACCAATTGTTTGTTTCTGCATATCGATTGCAACACTGACTAATTCCATACCGTACACCTTGTTCAACAAATATAAGCATATCGATGTCAGTTAACAATTCTTATGTCACTTGTTACATAAATATCGTAGATAAATTTTTATTTTATTTTATTTATTATTCTTTTTTTTCGTAAATGATATAAATTACCTTCGTATGTTATAGCATTGCGTCCTAAGTTAGACCAGGTGTCGTACAATAATGTGCAGGTTCTAGTTTATATGCTGTAAGACAGTTTTGTCGGAAGTTTTTAAATGTTTCAGCAAGAAGCAATACAACTGTTTTCAAGCACAAATCGGAGTATTGTCTAAGCATTTCGATATTAAATGCACTCCAATCTTTTTTTCCATGTTCGTACTCTTTATCAGATATAATGGGCTTGATATAAGCTGCTGTAAAAATTGTCTTTCGAAGGTTTACTGGCTTGTTTGAGTTTTTCGAAAGAGGAGACATAATCATATGGAAATACTCCTTTTCTTGTTGATAAGTTTATCTGTTCTACTGTATATTTATCGTCGTCTAAATACATTTTTCCCAGCGTGTCGAATTTCTCTAGATAAGATGACAACTTGTTGAGGGAAGAAGCCATGAACTCAAAGGAGTTGATGAATTGAAGATTAATATCAGTTCCTTCGATATATTTTGTAAACGAAATATATTTTTCCTTGGTTTGTGGTAAAAGCTGTTCTCTACCGGGAAAGCATGTTGAGAGTTCTTTTATGAATAAATGAGAATCATACCTACTCAAATTGTGCAATATGACTGGTATAACTCTTGAATCTTGATAATTATTGTTGTATTATCTTTGTGCAGCGCCTCGATATCTATAGTGACAAAAAAATCTTTGTTTTTGTAAAATAGATAATATTAAAAATAGTAAGAAACATACAATCATACATACGTTCCTGTTAGATGACAGTGATCTCTCACTTCTGTATCAATTGAATTGAAAGATCTGTTACAGATAGGACATTGAGTCACACTTTCAAATTCAGCTTGTTCGTTAAAGGTGAGATTTATCATTTCCAATAGATTTTTGTAAATTTTCTCAAATTCTACAGCTAGAAAATACAGCTTTATTACGAACCATGTAGCAGACGTTTCATCATCTTCTTTACTTTGTCCATATCTGTTATACATCGACTTAAAGTCGTCATAGCTACATTTAATATAATAACCAATGCTAAATGCTGTTTATGATGTTGATATGCACGATTAGTTTTAACAGATTCTAGTAAACACTCGAAATCTGCATACACAACGAAAGGTGCATAGTTCTTGTACATAAAGTTTTTAAATTCTAGTAAATGCTCATTTTTGATTTTATCGGGAAGTATTATTTCACATTTATTGACATTTCTACAATTAACTTTGGGCGCATTTAATTTTTGCTCGGTGCAAAAGTAGTGACGGTGGCGATCACATATATACGTTCTATAATTATGTTTCTGACAACTGTTTCTTTATCTTTATCTTTGTCTTTTGACTGTCGTACATTTTCATTAAACCACTTACTTAAATCTATTGTTTGATGAATTGCATGAGATTTTGTGTAAAAATATTTAATGTCAAAACTTTCTACATCATCTTTTATAATTAAAAATTTAGCAGCTAGTACTCTGTTCACTTTTAAACTTTCATGATCTTTCAAAATTTCTTGAATATTCTTTAAGAACTGAATTCAACATCTTTTAAAGTTTTTTAAGGTCTAAGTGTTTGAAGTTCGTAATGAGTGCAGTCCTTATTCGATTTTTAAAAGCATTATTAACGTATTTCCAACCAAGAAATAAGTTCTTATCAGAATTCCATTTACTTTTAATTCTAGAATTTTTTCTGTTGTTGGATACTGTAGCTTCTATTCCTGTGCCTTGACTGTTTCAATAGTGTTTCATTTATTTTTGAATGAATCTAAATTGTAGATCCCTACGTTTGTATCAAAACTATTGCGGCTTGTAATTTCTGTTTATCAGACGTAGTTAAATCACGTAGTTGACTGAAACTTTCAGCTCGTTTGAGAAGTGTGTTCCTCATGTCCATCAGTTTTTTCACTAGCGTCTTATTTTTTGTTTCTTAAAATTTTTTTGACAATACCAAATTTTCTCAGCTGCATCTTTAAAGTACTGCGCTGGAGACATGGTTAAGTTTGTTCTCGAACCACTTAGGAGGTTAAGTAATAGGAAAGTGAGATTGAAGGACTATATATACGGTTACATTAGGTACATAGTAACAGGGATAAGGAGGAAAATTGAAAGACATGATTGGTTAATATAGGAGAGTTTTGCATAGTGGTGGAGTACTATGAGCCTTGTATAGAATTGTACCTAGCGCCCTCAAACAAAATAACAAAAAACACTCGTTGTCAATAAAACAGCAAGCGATTTTTTTTTTTGTACATGAAGGAGCATGCTAAACCAAAAATTGTAATAATTTCAATTTGAATTTGTATTCTTTATTGTACATACAACTTTATGAGGATACATTTTTTACAGTAATTAACGTTACAAAATATTCACATTTTTATAGAAATTGTTATTACCTAAATTATAAAATATTTTTCATAGCTATATTACATAGTCAGCTTCGAAAGAAGCTCTACTCCAAATGAAACCTCTGTAATACAGAAGAGCTACTAGCATCTTTCAAAACTTGCTTTCTTTTGATTGATACCTTGTTAAGCTGTCTTTAGAGCCTTTCTTCTTTCAAGCGCTCCTTTTTGACTGCAGCCTTACGGTCTTTTTTTTCGAGTCTGATTTTTCTTCCTGTTGAATTTTTTTTTTTTTATTCATTCCCTTTCCTTGGACCTTATCCTATTTTCCATGATTCTAAGTTGAAGTTGAGTACGAATCTCAACTTTTTGTTCCTTCTCCTCACTTACTATTACTACTGGTTTTCTATAATTACTTATTTCTTCTTTTTTTTTATTTTTTTCTTCCTTATTTTTTCTTCTTTAATTTTTCTTTTTCTTCTTCATTTTTTCTTCTTCTTTTATTTTTCCTTTCACTTGTTGATTTACCACATTATTTTTCAAAAAAAGTGATTTTATTCTAAATCTTCTTCCTTTGCTGATTACTTCATACTTTACCACTCGCAATCGTGGTATTGGCTTTGGCGGCATTGTGTGTGCTGTTGCTGGTGTTGGAGTGAGCTTAGATAGTAATGATACTGGTGGTGGAGGTGGTGATGGTGTTTTTAGCGGTGTTGATAGTAGTGGGGGTGGTGGTGGTGGTGATTTTTGCATCTTCCACCGTATAATAGAGTTTCTGCTAGGTAAAGGTATATCCGCTACATTTGGTACACAAGATGCTGCTGCTGTTGCTGCTGCTGCTATAGGAGATAGCGTTTTTGCAGCTGTTGTTGGTAGCGTTGCTGCTGTTTGCGCTTCTGCTGCAGCTGTTGTTAGTAGCGTTGCTGCTGTTTGTGCTAGCGTTACCGCTGTTAGTGCTAGCGTTGCTGCTGCTGTTGATAGCGCTGATGCTGGTGGTGGTAGTGTTGCTGCTACTACTGCTGGTAACGTTGCTGCTGGAGATGGTGGTAGCGTTGCTGCTGTTGTTGCTTCTGCTGCTGTTAAATTTTGTGGCAGCACCTTTGCATGCATCAACTCGAATTCCTCTAACAAGTCTGGTGCTTCATCGATTGGTGAGTGGAATGGTTGGTCCAGTGGAATTGAGTCTAACAATTCCACTTATGTTGATTCTGTAAATAATAAATAATTATGTATTACTAAAATTTAGTAAAAATATTTGACAATAAGGAGTCGAAGTTTTTTTTTTCACCCACATGTATGGGGTCCAGATATTGTGGTGAACATAAATGCAGATTTTTTGTGTCATCATATACATGCATAAAATTGAAGACAAGAAATTCAATTTAATATTGTTAGAGAAAAAAAAATTTTTTCTCACTTGTTTACCATCAAATTAAAATTGAAAAAAGAAACAAAAAATAAATAAAGTAAAAATAAAAATAAGACTAAAAAACTTATTGTTTAATAGAGATACAGCCATTCCTGCAGCAGGTCGGGACGTCTGGGGTGTTGATGACCTAATTTTATGCGATAACATTTGGTATATAACTGAATCGCTAATGGTAATCTGCGACTTTATTGATTTGAATTTTTGTTGTTACAAGTAGATGAGATATTTATTTGCAAATTGAAAAACTTGTAATAATTCATGTGCAGTGTGTCTGATTGTTAATGTACCTGTAGCATTCATCCAAAATTTGGCATATACGCAGATAATGAATAGGCAAACACTGTTGCTGTTGATAGTATACAACCTTCCACATATTTTCACAGAGAAATAATTTCCAGCAAAAACTAGGAGAACGCCTAGTATGTTATGATGATGACACAGCCTCTTAATACTCTGGTTATTGCCGCTAAAAGACTATTCGCTGCATAGTTCGTGAAATGGGAGCAGTCAGCATCCCGACCGCATGCGAAGCAAGATATGATTTTCTGAAGGAAAAAAAAAAAATCTAGACTCGCATACGAAACCAAGCATGCGCTATCGATTCGTCAACGCAAGCAGCGTGCAGAGAGAGAAAGAAAGAAATATTTCCACACTTTCTTTCATTTTTCTAAAAAAAAAAAAAAATAATCACGTGCCTAGTATGCGCTCCACAAAGTTTGAGCTAGAAACAGCCTAGCCTACCTACCGCTGTGGCATTAGAGATCTGATAGGTCATCTAACATTTCAAGAGGACACGCTTTCCATTTGCCACTTTAGGGTATACATGAAAAGTAGATCACATGATTTCTCTCCTCAAGGAGCAAGAAAAATATAAAAAGCGTCTCACTGTTTCATCGTTTAATAGTATAAAATCTAATAGTAGAGCTCGTCTCATAGTACAGGTGTCCCCCTCCACTATTGACGCCGTATCACACTATCCCCACCACCATATAGAAGAAAGAAAGATGTACAATACATGAATCCTTGTCTATAAGAGAAAAGATAAAGACAGAGAACTCCAGAAGCAAGATATAATATATATATATATATATATATATATATATATATATATATATATATATATATATATATATATATATATATATATATATATATATATATATATATATATATATGGGACGGTCCACGTCAACCGGGCCACCGCTGGGAACAAAAATTGTAAAGCTTTCAAAAATCGTGCTAGGGCTAAAAATGTTTGTATTGAGAACCTCCTTCACATGTCGAGTATGTCGAGTGGCATATTGATAAATTCAATGTGGCTGGTCCAATATGGTGGCCGGAAGCCGTAGAAGAATCATGAGTCCAGCAAAAAAAGGTTGTAAAAATTAAAATTCGCAACGGACCAGGTAGTTTTATGGCCAAAATTGTACCTAATAGATGCCCCTCAAGAACTTGTGTGGTTGGTAGACAAAATCAACAATGGCGGATTCAATATGGAGGTCTAACATCCAATATGGTTGCCGAATTTTTAAAAATCAATCGATTTACACCAAATTCGGTATACGGGTGCTTCATAGGTCACTGATCACGAATTTAAGGTCAGATTTGCCAAATTCAAAATGGCTGATACAAGATGATGGACGAAATTATCGAAAATCAACCGATGTGTACAAAATTTGGTAAAAGGGTGATTTTGACGCCGTTGATTACGAACCAAAAGACAGACTTCAAAAAGTAAAGATGGTGGACTCTATATTACAAAAATTTAATAACTCAGTCCATTATATTTGATTGGTCACATTGAATTTTTCAAAGTACCATGTAGATTTTGAAAGCTTCTGTGTTTCAAAATATTTTGAGCCTTTGCACGATTTTTTTTAAACACGTCAATTAGCTCCCACCGGGCTAATTCTGGGAGTGCAAATTGTAAAGCTTTAAAAAATCGAGCAAGATGTTTGTTTTGAAAAGCTCATTTAAACTTTAAATGGTATTTCAAGAATTTTTTAAATGGTACCTTGAAAATGTTTAGAAATATGTGATAATTCTTAATAATTGAACAAAAAAGTGTTTTAGAATGACATGTGGCTTTCACATAATTGTGTGATTCTCAAAATGGCTGTTGAAATTGTCAGTACTAAATTATCGTATCTTAAGAGGAATGGTGCGAAAGAATGAATGACAAATTATAATTAGTATTACAAGCCATGTTATTTATTTGAGGATTGAACATTTTAAGCTCTGATTTTACATTAGTTCTTTTACAAACAACTTTTTGGTTAACTAATATATAATGAATTCAGTGAATTAGATTGTCGATATCGAAACTTTAAATAAATCATATTAATATTGTATACTAGTTATAGGGCTCACAGCATCTGAATATCTTTTAACTACTAATAATTTTTCTACGTTTATGGAAAATGCGTCTTTATGGATATTCGTGACAGGTGGAGCACTAAAAAATCGACGTGAAAGGTGCTTTGGCGTTTTTTTGTGGAGATTTTTACTATAATACATTATTTTCATGTAAGGAAACTTTTTTTTCCCCATGTATACAGAGCTTCAGGTGTCAAGATGGCTTCATTTGGCTTAGTCTGAAGTCTTGCTCTTGTGGCTTCCCTTTTGAAAATAGCACCTAAGCCATCACAAACACACTTTCCATGAGCGGTGGCATGACAGTGCCACTCAGCCAAAATAGAAAAATCTTTATAATGAGGAACTAAATTACACATTTGAAAGCGGTTTTTGAAGTGTTGTTTAGCTCCATCAGAAACGAATATCAATTTTGTCACATTTGGACACATGTTTTTAAATTCTGGTATAATTTTTTGTTGCATTACGTATACAGCAGCTGTATCATGGCTCATACTGTCAGATAGGAGGACAAAACTACCATGCTCTATATCTTGTCCAGACTTGTAATAACAAGTAACTGGTAAAATAGTACATTAATTATTATTTTAGTGGAAGGCTTGTACCGCGTCTCGTACGACAAAAGCAAAATTTTCAGAAAAGTCCAGTTGAACGAGTACTTCATTTTCACTTAGATTTTTCGTACGATTAGACACGTATGCTTGCTGACTTTTTAAAATAAAGTGATGGGGTATGAATTCTTCCAATTTATTAATAAAAACTTCCACAAAGTCATCAACTGGGAGACATTCTTTCTTTAATGTGCATCTATCTGCAGATTTTCACATACTAAAAATTATTTCTTCCATACCCTGTGATTCGAAAATATTAGATACGTAATCTTTCAATATTTCAAATTTTGGACATGATTGACACTCATTCAAAAAACAATCAGGCTGTGGATTTTCGCACAATGTAAATTTCAAGCAGTCGTTGTAGTTTTGTATTTTATTTTGTAAATTTTTTGTCATGTTTTGTTAATCGGAAGCATCAAGCATATTTTTGAAATTCTCATGTACTGGACATACACATACACTTATCTCCAGCAAGTATACACCACTTCGGTCTGAGCTCAGCAAACTTGCTCAAACTCACTGGATTTTTTGTATTGAATTTTATAAAATCTTCATATAAAACACATACATCTGAGAGAAGTAAACGTTTCTGTGCTTTATGTTTTTCCCCGTCCTTTCTTACAATAACAGCATCCTTTTTGTTCGCCATAATCCGATTATTTTCATCTGACTCATAAAAGTTCACAATCTTTGCAATTGTATCGGACGATCAAGTTTTACCAGCTCTCAAAGATGGCATTGCTAAAACACCCTTCGTTTTTTTTTAATTCTTGCTTTTTTAGCCATCCTTCTTGAAGTTTCAAATTCTTTAGCTACTTTTCGTGTTGACCAACAATCAGGAGCTGTTGTAAGTATTGCTACGCATAAAGGATCGTTAGGTGGCAAACTTCTGAATCGTTTTTTGAGTCTATTTAATAATTGTTCCAATTCGTCTTCTCGATAAAAGCATGATTTTTTTGCTGGAGAACAATCAACATCACTTTCAGACATATAACTGTTTTCTAAAGAGTTATCTTCATCCGGAGAAACTGCACTATCTGACAGAAGTTTACTATTTTTATAATGAAGTTTTAGACAATCCATACAAACTTTGGAAAACTTTGAGCAATGTAGAAAAAATTCCAACATACTCTTAGTCATATTTCTCCAATTTTTTCCTTTGTGACTACTGATTCTGTAAGGATTAGCACATCTATCTGAATGTAGGCTTTTTGCAACATTTTCTCAAGGAGTAGACATAATACGCCGTTCAATTGAAACACATTGGACATTAAATAATGTAAATAAAATTAGTCTTATTGTTATTAAAATTCTTTTAACGTATATTGCAAAACCAATCAAAGAAGTAAACTACGTATGCTAGATAAATATTATTTCTCACTTACATATTGTTGAAAACTGTAAAGTATATTATTTAACTTATATAGGACTATTCGATCACAATTTATGTATAATAAAAGCTACAATAGTTGCAGTTATCAGTAAAGATACAAACATATATTAATACTTCAATTCGATACCTAATGAAATCCTACTAGCGTGGTGTCGGTTTAGGTGTCTGGTTGTTAAGAAGAAAAAAATTATTCCACTCTTACGCTTATCTTACATTTCAAATATCTAATAGTGTGGTGTCAGTTGCTCCACTGGTCACGAATATCCATAAAGGTCACGCGTTTTCCATAAACGCAGAAAAATTATTAGTAGTTAAAAGATATTTAGATGCTGTGAGCCCTATAACTATTATACAATATTAATATGATTTATTGAAAGTTTCGATATCAACAATCTAATTCACTGAATTCATTATATATTAGTTAAACAAAAATTATTTGTAAAAAAACTTACGTAAAATCAGAGCTTTAAAGGTTCAATCCTTCAATAAATAATTTGGCTTGTAATACTAATTATAATTTGTCATTCATTTTTTCGTACCATTCCTCTTAAGATACGATAATTTAGTATTGACAATTTCAACAGCCATGTTGAAAATCACACGATTATGTGAAAGCCATATGTCATTCTAAATTACTTTTATGTTTAATTATTAAGAATTATCACATATTTCTAAACATTTTCAAGGTACCATTTGAAAAATTCTTAAAATACCATTTAAAGTTTAAATGAGCTTTTTAAAACAAACATCTCGCTCGATTTTTTAAAGTTTTACAATTTGCACTACCGGAGTTGGCCCGGTGGGAACTAATTGACATGTTTAAAAAAAATTGTGCAAGGGCTCAAAATATTTTGAAACGCATACGCTTTCAAAATTTACATGGCACTTTGAAAAATTCAACGTGACCAATCAAATATAATGGACTGAGTTATTAAATTTTTGTAATATAGAGTCCACCATCTTGTTTTTTATTTCTATAGAGGAAAAGTTCAGCTGAAAACTCAGAGAGGTGGAAGGAGCGCAATTATGTGCAGCAACGCTGGAAATTATTTTTCTCATATGGATGTACTTACATACATGCTTTTATTCATACTAGACCCCCTTTTTCTACATTTATTTAAAAACCAACTTGTTGATCTATTTGAAAATATGATAATTTCATCTAAAGGTAATTTTTCGTTCTAAAAAAATTAGGAGATTTCTACAGCTCATATTAATGCAATTTTACGTAATTTTTCTATAAGGTTACATGTCACATTGCAATTTCTTAAAATTAAACAAATAGAAAAGGGTACAGTTAACAGATGTGCAATTTTTTAAAAATATTTTTTATATTATTTTGGATATATGTTTGATGTGAATAATACCTACCCAAAAAACTTATGTGGGATAAACGTCCTGAAGGGACACCCACTAGCATGTAATGTTATGTTCTTGAAGTCAGTGGCACTACAGAATGGTTTGACCTAGTTTTTTTAGATATAATTATATTTTATGTATTAAGTCTGGAGTAGGAATAAATGTGTGATCATGACGTTCGAAATGTATTTAGCGTAGGTGGTAGGAAGTTGTTTTTAAATTATCAGAAGATTCGATAAAACTGCTTAGTCTTATACTGGCCCACCTACCTACACATTGTTTATATTGTATTCTGCCATAGTCTATGGTTTATGATCGTTATAAATGCAATTTTCAGTGATTTTTCCTTAAGGTTACATGTTGAATTGCAAATTTTTAAAATTAAACATGTGAAAGAGGGTACAGTTGAATTATCCGCAATTTTTTTTTGGTGTATTTCTTATGCGATTTTGGATATATGTTTGATGTTTAAATAATATTTGTCAAGAAAAACTATGTGTGATGAACGTCTTAAAGGGACATTCACTGGCATTAATACTATGCTATTGAAGAGAGTGGTTCTACACAATAGTTTTTTGTATTTTTTTAGATACACTTATATTTTAAGTATTCAATGTAGACTAGAAATAACTGTGTGAGCGTGACGTTAGAGATGTAATTAGCGTCGGCAGTAGAAAGTTGTTTTTAAACAATCGGATGGTTCGATGAAAGCGTATAGTCTCGTACTGGCTAGCCTACATATTGTCAATATTGTATTGTGCCATTGTATATTGCTTTTAATTGTTCAGTTATGAAATTCTAAAATATTTATTGAAACCATATCCAACTAACTAAGGTACTTGCTTGGATATCAAATCATCATGTTTTTCAAAGTAAATTGTTGATATTTTGAATCAAAATATTTTTAATATTACAGTTAGTTTTCCAATCTTCAATATTAAAGTCCAAGCACGTTTAGACGCTCTACGGACTTGAAGATCAATATGAATAAACATCAGTTGGGATCATAAGACATTTGTTGACAATACTAATAGTCTTGGATCTTTATAAGCAACAAGCTAACTTTATGGAAAACAGGTGAACGTTCCGTTATGTGAACTCAGAAAAAGTTATAATGTAACCGTGCGAAAATTGAAAGATATTGTCTCAAAGTTTGAAGATCAAATGTATAGAACTTGTGCTGGCTTCGATTGGTTGATCGAAAAAAATCGAAAAAGGCAAAGTTCGCTCAAGACATCAACGATGTTATTGACGCATCCTAAATGTCATTAGATCAATCTATTTGCGATGAAAAATGGGGTAAAAATATAGATAGAAGTATGGTTAGTAGATCGTTGAATTTCAAAGTTTTTGCTAACCCCACAAGTATCTTTAATATTAATAGTACTGACAAAGTTTAAAATAGTAGTAAAACTGTGTTGGAATAACGTGGAAGTGTATATAATAGTTCGACTAAAGTGACTTTTTCCAAAACAAATTACACAATCAAAGTGGAAGTGTGTGGTCTCGAAGAAAATTTCAGTCTCGAATGTAAATTGTACAAACAAATATTCTTAAATACGTTTTAATCATTACAATGATTATTTTTAATCTGAATCGAGATCGTTAGATTTATTGAACGTCATCGAACACGTACGTTATCACAGCGTAATAGTACTAAGAGTGCCGAGTACCGGCTGAACCAAAACTGAAACGTAAACAAAAGTTGTCCAAGTGCTCAGATCATGCTCATACTTAATAGCCTCTGCATCAAAATGACAAGTATTTATGTATACTAGCTGTAATACTCGATTTTTTTTTGTATTTCTAATGTACTTATTATAAAATGAAAAACTGCGAGACAAATGTTACCCCGACTATAATTAGGCAGAAACTTATTGGTGAAACTTATTCAGGCACTATTTAATGTTGCTGGGATGGCGAGTTATCTGTTTGTCATTCTCGAAGTGTCGATTTAATAGACTGTATGGTGTAGCTGAGCGCTGGATTACCAGGAAGAAGGAAAGAAAAGTTAATACCTTTGCTGATTCTCTTGATAATTCTAATTACAAGATTTTCTTCTTTATTACACCATTCAAGCAAATCTGCGTGTTATACAAAGAAGTAAACTTCAATCAACATTTCTCGCGTTGTTTTAATTTTTTCGTACGACTTACCGATTAATCACTTTAACCTTCACTGTTGAAAATCACACTTTCTACTTAGCTTGCGGCGAAAAGTTTGAGAGGAGAAGAAATGATGGTTTATAAAATCATTGACTAGGAAGCTTATAGTAATTATCGTTGATTTTAATCTAAAGGAAAACCGAGCGGCATACTTTATTCCTTAGTTAAGGTGCTCTGGCCACGTTTTACACAGGGCAACATGAATGCCTAGTTCGTTTGATGTGCAGACGGTAACTAACGTAGCTAACATTACTTCTTCGCTCGTACTTGTCTGGCACCTTTCAGCAGTGGCGCCAACTTAATGGATTGACTCCCCCTTACCCTCTCTTATCAAGCCCCTATCTAAATGTGCTAACAGCAACTCAGAAACGAACTTAGAATTGGATGGAGTAAAAACGATTGTTGTGAATAATGGCGGTAAACGTGTTGCTCTAAATAATTTAATTTTTATAAAAGATCTGTCTGAGAATCTTCTGTCCTTGCTTGAATTTATAGAGATAGGATTTGTGATTTATTTAGACAGTGAAAATATAGATATCAGTGATTTAAGACCGAATGATTCTGTGATAACTAGTGTGTACAAACAACCTTATTGGTTGATCGAGTTCGAGGTTGATAAACCCACAGAAGATGGTAAAACAAACTTTGTTAAACATATCATTGCATTCTCGACAAAATTTTCAGAAAAAGGTCAGCCCAGATAGTTAACTTGAAAAGCAATAGCGATGATAAATAACAATGATTTAGATAAAATGAGATGGTATAAGTATTCAGCAAGACTAACTAACTTTAACACTTCCAACTTTGAAGCAACTGTTTGTCACCGAAAAATTGATGCCATAAATAAACTATTCAAAGAGATGGAGCTACTCAACAAACTTATGAAAAAACACAACATTAACATAAAATCAAAGACCAGACATTTCTGCGGAGTTGTAGATTCGAACATGCTTCTCTAGAATATTTAAAGACTTTTCAAAGGAAGTATCTTAGAGATAAACAATTGCAATAAATATTTTAATGACTTAATTAAAAAATGTAAGGTTTGTTTGCTTTTAAAATTTACTAAATAGCCTTTTTCAAGTGTTCGAACTAGTGCATAGAAACTATAGTTAATTATTTATTCAGCTTTGATGGGAGTAATTAGTCTGAAGTCTTATCTAAAGGGTTACAAATTTATTGCCATGTTTGTGGATGATTTTTTTCTACTAGGTATAACCTGTCTGATAAAAAATAATAGTAAAAATAGAGACTGTTTGGAACTATTTGATAGGTCTGCTCAAAATTTTTCAGTTCACGACGCTAAAATTTGTTTTATTAGATTGGATCAGAACACATAATTCACAGGAGGGCGTATGATCAAAGTCGTGGAGATTTCCGGAGCTAAAATATGCTTGTCTAGACACTCCAGAGTGCAACGGTACCTTTAAAAGAATCAATCGTTCTATTCAAGGTATAATTTGAGCTCTGATGTACGATTCAGGACTGCATTAAAATTTGTGACGTTTGGCTCTTAGCGCAGCAATCTATGCTTATAACAAAACACTTTGCCGTTCGAATGATGTAATCGCCTTGCTTATAAAATTGCCTACCCGACTACAGTTATGATGTTAAACAAATCAAAAGATTGGTTTAACTGCATTTGTCAAGAGTTGTTTTGATTGGTTACACCTAGACTGTATTTGTTTTCTTTAAACCGAAAGAGTCTAAATATTATGAAAGTATAGATGTTTATTTAGTAAAAAAATTAATTATTAAGATTTTGTAAAGATTTAAATTAAAAAAAAAATAGCATAGCTAACTGAGAAACCGTGATTGATCTCGTTAAGAAAAAAAAATTTAAGTTCAAAAATGAAAAAACTAAAACATTTTCTCCCCAAAAATGAAGGGAGAAAGGAGGAAAAGAGGCAGACCACGTAAATTTTAATTACCTGAAAATATCGTCAATAATGCCAGCTTCACTGAGATCGAGTTTGAACCTTACAGCGAAATTTTTTTTTGTGTTACTGACTGGTATTAATAATGATCCTACATCTTTCTCTGAAGCTATGAAGACTAAACAAACGGGTTTTGGGTTCCAGGTAATACAAATTGAATTGCAATTCATAAAAAAAGAATGAAGTTTAGGACTGATTTAATCGACCTCAGTCTTCAGAAAGTAAAACTAAACCAAACGTAATTGATTCCAGATAGGTATTGGAAAAGAAAACAGGACATAAAGGAGCATTAAAGTATGAAGCCCGATAAGTGATCAGAGGTTTGAAAGATCAAAAATAAATACGACTTAATCAAAACTCATAGTCCAGCATCCAGGTTAGCCTTGGCTCGAGCCGTTCTAGTTATTATTACTAAGTTCGACTTGGACACTAGTCAACTTAATGTAAAGACATTAAAAGTAAATTGTAACACACATACATAAAAGTACCAGGAGAAAATTGTTTAGCTGAAGTTCAAAAGCAAAAGGTCTGTAAATGGAATCGCTCTCTCTACGGATTCGAGATGGGTCCTAAAAGATAGAATAGGAAATTCAATCAAGCAACAGAAAAATTTTGTTTGACTTCTGATATAGACAAGCCATGCTTGTTTGCTTCAAAAAAGAATGACAAAATGTTGATTCTATTGCTTTATGCTTGACATGATAGTAGCCAATAACGACGTTAGCAAACTAAAGGAAGTCAAAGAAAAATTAATGATCGAGTTAAAAACGACTGATTTAGGTGAAGCTTAAACATTCCTTAATATAAATGACAATTAAATATCAATGTGTAATATCAGCGTGTAGAGTATATAGGTATAGTTGTAGAAAAATTTGGACTTCAGAATTCTCACTTACAAAGATGGTCAATGATTACAAATCAGGTAGCATTCAGACCGTTAAGAGATCAAGAAGAAACAACAGATAAAGATGTTCTAAAAATTACTAATTTACTAGTGAATGTATTTTACCAAGAAGCTGTTGGCAGCCTGTTGTATTCAGCCAATACTACTTGTCCACATGTTACTTATGCCCTCATGCCCTGAGTTGTCATCTGATCACTTCAACTGAAGATGATTTGAAGACAGTAAAACGAGATTCCTGTTATTTAAAAAGTACTTGGAATTCATTTCTTAACTACAACTACAACTACAGCTACAACTTGTGTTAAAACTATTGATGGATTAGATGTATAATTTTGTGATTCAAAGTTTGTTACTTAAAATTGATCGCATTAAACTTGTTAACACTACCTATCAACTATTTTAACAAAGTGAATCTTTGTTTTTGGCTTTAGTAACCTCTCTTTTCTGCCTAGAATGTAATAAAGTCTTCAAATTATTTTACTGCCATCAAATTATTTACGTGAAGTTATCAGGCCACATGTCGTTGGCCTAATGAAAGAACCCGCTATCTCAGTATTTTAGGCAAGAACCCGCTATCTCAGTATTTCAGGCAAGAACCCGCTATCTCAGTATTTGAGGCAATAACCCGCTATCTCATTATTTTAAGCAAGAACCTGCTATCTCACTATTTTAGGCAAGAACCCACTATCGCAGTATTTTAGACAAGAACCCGAATAACTGTACTTAGTCAGTGTGCTAAGCAGTGATGGATACTGATAACATACATCCTGCTACTGTTGTAGTCTCTCGGTTTTGTTCGACCCTACGTTAAATACGCGATGATTTTGAAACGCACGTACTAGATTGCTGTTATTTTTAAAAATCACTCTGCAGTATAAGTTTGGATCGTTAATGTTAATCAGCATTTCGGAATGAAACAATAAAAATCTTAAATGCAGTTCTTAAGAAAAACAAGTTTTTGGTATGATTCCTCCAATAAAATTTTATTTTAACTCTAAACGTAAAAAATCGTTTTAAATCAACTAAAAATTTTTATTTTTAGTAAAACAACTTTTATAATAAAGCTTAATTTTTTAGCACTGAAAAAAAAAAAAAAAAACCAAAACCATTTTCAAGTTCTAATTGAACCGGAGTTATGTATTTTGAAAGATAGTTTCCCAGTCAAAAATTACGAAATTTCAAAATTTAAATTCCCTTCACTTGAAAAAAAATTTTTTTTCCAACTAAACTCCCGAATTCTTTTTTTTTTTTGTAATATTGAACTTGTTACTTGTTTGCCAGTAAACTAAAAAGTCTCACGAACTTGATTAAATTGTGAGAGGTTGTTATTGAAGTCGTAAAGTACTTAATCTCGAAATTTCATACCCCTTAGCTTGTCAAATTTTGCAAAAAAGCTATAGGGAAATTATGCTTACAGGCTGATCGAGAATAGAAAGGTTATGAATTCCTACCGAAACCACATAAATATAACCTTAATTACGATCACAGCAGTAAAAAAAAATAACAGGTTTGTAGCTAAGATTGCAAGCTTACTCCTCGTACTGAATAAGTGGAGGGTTAGCGTGTATTTGATTCAGATATTCAACGGAGAAGGTGACTGTTCATGATTTTATTGTAAATATGGACACCATATATAGATGTTCAGCTAAGGCTATTGCATATAGCAGACGTTATACAGAGTCTGATGCGCACTACAGCGAAAGAGACAGCGCGAGGCTGCGATACTACTACTACAAACAAACCCACTGGCAAACCACTTTAAAAAAGTTTCAGACAAATCAAAAATGTGTCGTTCATTTTTTGTTAACATACGTGTATTTTGTGCGGAAGCTTTGTATTATTGTACTTCTATAAAAAAATTACTTTTCTTTGGAATAGTTAAACCGAAAACTTGAAAATTCTTAATATTCATAATATTTAAACAAGCCGCCTCCTATCTCAAAGAACTGACTGAAACCCAGACTTGATATTAAAATATCTGCTGTAGAAGTGCTCTATCTTGTACGTTATCTAGGAGTTATGATTGACCAGTTGGTTTATCGATGCGATGACCAAAGCGATGAACACCATCATCTACTTGCAACATTGCAAAAAGTGTCAACTTGATAGCTCTTATGTTATCAAGAATTTTGATCCTCGCTATGCAGATAAAAAAAAGTATTTGGAATTAGTTGTGTTACTAAAATCAAAGTTTTACTTTCTCTGCAACAATGCTCGTTTATCATTATAATTTGTACCTTTTAAATATTATATAAGTTTGTATTATGAGGCAAAATATAAAAAAATAAAAAGCAGTGCTGTCGCTATAGCTTCAGAAAAAAACCTAAAAAAATTAATAGCTAGTTAAAAAATGTTGAAACTATCTAGATTCTATGAAATACAAGAAATATCTTGTTTTGGATGTGAGTAATAACTCAAATGATACTGAATCTTTTAAATGCGTGATCTTAAGCGAACTTGAATACATAGTTCAATCTTTTATAATTACTGATACATTATATGTCAAAATAGTTTGAAAAATTTTTGATATAAAAAGATGTGCAACTAGCTGCAAAGTGCGAAGAAAATAATAAAAAATAAAATGTGTAAGACGTTTTTCTCGGTAGTTAAAATTTATAAAGAGGTAGAATTCGATAATTACGAAAATGTTTAAATTGTTGAACGATACAATCAAACAGAAAAAATAATGTTACTCTCCATACTTCCCTCAATATAATTGTTAATTGTCATCCAAGAACAAAATAAAACACGCAGTTCTTCAGTTTAAGTATCTTTTGTTATTATTTTATCACAATCATTTTCTTATAATTTTACTGTATTAATACTGTATTTATTGATAGATATAGTTTGGTATTATTTGTAGTGTTTGTAATACACGCAACACACATTTAAATCAAACAAACAATTTTTGCAGCTTTCTTACAGTACATTTTAAAGTACATTTTCCTGGCAAAACATTGAAATATATTGAATAAAACTGTTTAAGTTAATATAATTGTAATAAACACTTCCATCTCATACTTTTGCTGTAGTATATAATGGAACAAAAATTACTTTTCTGCTGTACATTTTTTTGTCATCCTGATATTTGGAGTGAAACAAGTAATGTATGGGAGGCTGAAAAATGCTATTTTTCCCCCAAAGCTTTTGCGACTATGAGCAAAAAGTGATTAGTGAGCCTTAAGTGTATTCACCACTGCAAACCAGCACTTAGCTATTAAATTAAAGCGCAAAATATCCATAAAATTATATTCCGTACTATGAACAATTTAGCACTAATGAATACTCAGATTTACACAAAAACTATGATTTAGGTATAGGATATCACAGTACTTTTGCACATTTAACAAAATTTTTTTGATGTGGCCCTAAATATAATTGCGTATTTGCCTTGAAGAATAAAGAATTAATATGACTTCGGTGAATTACTCAAGCATTTCCAATATACTTCTTTTTTTTTCTTTTATTTATTTATTTACAAGAAAATTATGAAAATAACATTGTTCTTACAGATGTAAAAAAACGTATATCTTGATAAAATTATTGACTGAAATTAAATAAATCACAATTTTCTTCATGTAATTATATATCATATAGTAGTAAAAAACTAAGTTATTTCTGTGTTCATTTAACGTCTTTGAAATTATAAGATTCTAGAATATTTTTGTGTCAGAACTAATGAATTTCTGTTAAAACACTCATATGCTGTACATTTGTAAATACACATATTCCAGCGTGAACGTAATATTGTGTACACTCAAACATAAAAAACAAATTTTTTTCACAAGGCCTTCTGTTTTATGTAGCAGCTCATTACTTCAACTATACATACGGCTGACTACGCACCACTACCATCTTATTACTTCAAGGCACCTGTGCACTCACTCAATGCACGGGTTTGGTACTACAGCCGCTCTGATCGTGGGGCATAACAGACACACTGCCTATCACGTTGTGGCTACTTTGATATTTTCTTAGTGTAGCTTCTTCACTCCATCCCCCCCCCCCGCCTGCTGTACCTTATTCTTCCATAACAACTCATACTTCACGTTAGTGCAATGCAGCCGTACTTAAAAAATAACCGTAAAAATAAATGGACCTCATATTTTTGCTCGTATTTCCTTCGAATCTCAACTGAGCACCTTCGATTTTTCATAGAGAAAGCTTTGTATCGGTAAAAAAATAAAGTTTTTGTGAAAATATTTTAGAAGTGTTTTGTATAGTGTCTAAATTTAAAAACCTAATTTTTAGAAAAAGTATGCGTGTATGTGTGTGATCAGTCATATCTCAGAAACCGCACAACTACTTTTAATATTCTAGGGCCTAAAATTTTTATGTTGCAATCCGTATGGTCACAGAAAGAAAAAGTTTAGATCTGTACGTTGTAATGGTAAAAATGTTAATTTTTAATGGTAAAAAATTGGTTATTCGTTAAAATAAGTGTCAACAATTTTTCATGCGAAACTTAGAATAATTGAATTTAATAATAAATAGTATACCTTGTTTACCATTTTTGAGGGTCTTAGTTACTTGATTTGGTCAGTTTTTATTTACAAAATAACGACATTTTTTGGGGAGAAAAAATTATGTCTCTAAAACGGATTACCAGATTCTAGAAATTACAGGCTACAATGGTATATCAAACGATGTATTAAATTCATAAAAAAATCATGAATCCCATTGCCAGATTGTAAAATAACCATGGGAAAAAAAAAAATAAAATAACACGTGGTATAGATTCTCTAAAATAATAGATCTTCTAAGCAGTTTCCACAAAATAAAAAGAAAATTTTATTAGCTAACAGTAAATTTACTATTTAAATGAACAGAGAATGTTAAAAAACCGCACCAAAAACTAAATTTTAAACAGTTGTTCAAAATTAAAAGCAGAATAATACAGCTTAAGGTAACTTTTTACTCATGTATGAGCAGCAAATTTTTTGTTTAAACAAATGTCTCAAAACAGCTACGTAAAGGATGCCTCTTATGTTTTTAATTTCTATTCTCATTTGTCTCGCTTATTATTGTCAAGTAAAATTTCTCCGTCATATTCCATCGTCCTTGATAACATATCTCCATCTTTTCAACATCCTGAAGGAATGTTCTTGCTTTTCGCAAAAAATTCCAAGATTTTCTGAGAAAGACTCAAGGTCAGAATCTTGGAAATGTAGTCTGAGATCCATAAGACACCCTGATTCTAGGAAACTCTCTATCATGTTCTTCATAATTTTTCATATCGTTCACTCTTGGTGTTTCCAAGAAAATTTTCCAGAATATCTTTAGAAGCAATCCATCCTACCTTCTCAGTATCATTCATAGTAGTTATAAAAGTTCCATCTCTCAATAGCGTATGGATCTGAGAATTATCAAATACACCTTATTGGACTTTAGCATCTGACAACTTTGGAAATGCGCGCCTGATGTATCCAAAACATTGTCCTTCCTTGTACAGAGCCAGAAGAAATTGCTTTATCAACTTTAATTTAAAATGTAAAGAAGACAGAAGAATTTTACTTGGCTTAATTAATGGCTGCCTTACAATATTCTTTAAGCCAGGCTGTAAAGACGTTTTGGGTATCCATTCTTTTTTAATACAACGGTTTTGTCAATCTCGGCTATCACATTTACAAATGAAACGTGGATGCTTCATAAATCCGGACTGCTGACCTAAAATCATTGACAAAACTTTCAAATCCTAACAAACCAACCAATTGTGCTTGTCATAATTGTGTTTTTTGAAACTATTCCTGTGTTTGTAGATTATGTTGAATTAGTTTGAATTAGAGTCTTGGTAAAGAAATTTTTGTTCTCTTCATCTTCGTCTTGATAAAATGTCACTTAGCTTGTTTGGGTCAACATATTTTTGATTTTATGTATGAGGCAAGTAATTCAGCTGCTTCTTTGGATAAACTCGACCTTCTTATTTAATCGTTGAGTTGTTTTTGAGAATACTTCTATACTTTTTTTCTAGATTTTTAGTCATCTTTGTCATAAGAATTCTTACTCCTTTAGACATTGTTATCAACATTCAATTTTCCATATTAGAGACAAGCTCTTTAGTTGTGACTAGTACTTTTCTCTGATGCAAGTATAGCTCTTGACACTGTCGAATTTTAAGAAGAAATTATAAGTTTAGCTCTAATTAATCTTATTTTACTAATATCCGTGTTACAGAAGTATTAATTAGCCGGGCTGTTTAGCTTTTTATGTTGTAAGACTCATACAAAGTCTTTATTGTGTTTGTCAATTTTTTCAGTTTATTTGAAACTTCATACGCTACAGAGAAAACACAATTTTTTAGAGTATCGCTGCATTTGTGTTTCGCCATGTGTTCTAAAAAGATAATGTTTTTTGTATCCATGAATATTATAACTACCCGCAAGTTAGGGATCCGGTTCCGATCGCAGGTGACTGGAGATGATAACCCTCATACCTCACCACGTCTAAATATGAGGGCTTTATGACTTTAACGAAGATAGTGTCAACTTGTTGTCGGACACACTTGGTATTATTCTAACACCCTGATTCTGGACAACGTGCCTTAACTAACTTCGTTACCACGACGGAATAGAAGGCACATTATTCCACACATTCTCGCTCAAAGCAGTTGTCGTCGCTTCCGTTATCTAATGTGGTAGCAAGATTGATTTGCAACTATTTATTGTAGATGTCGATAGATCGTAGGTCTATATGACGTAATGTTTTATTGAAGTCTGCCTAATCAGTGGTTAGTTACGCCATTTATTTATGGCACCTTTAACCACCTCATCCAATTGTTGGAAACAATCAGTAACGACGCATCGTAGCAACCACTTATCACAGTAACAACAAAAACAACAGATCAGCTTTGAACCTTATACATGCTGCATACAATCTTATAAACATTGATTTGTATTATTATTAAATGAAGGTTTTTGTTGAGCTATTGAACGATTACTCAGATTTTCACTAACCGTCTATATTAGTCGAATACAAGCTTGGAACAACTTGCGAATAAGACTCCCAAATATTGAAAGCTACATACATGCATCAGAGAAAAGTGCTACTACATAACTAAAAAGCTTGTTACTAATATAGAAAATAAAATGTTGATAATAATGTCGAAAAACATAAAAATGGACATGACAAAGGGGATTAAAAAAAAGGATAGAGATGAAGAAAGTAACGAAAAAAATGATTCAGAGAAACAATTTATTATATACGACTAAAGACCTAGAAAAAAAGTATAGAAGTATTCTCAAAAACAACTCAACGATTAAATAAGAAGGTCGAGTTTATCCAAAGAAGCAGCTGAATTACTTGCCTCATGTATGAAATCAAAAATATGTTGACCCAGACAAGCTAAGTAACATTTTATCAAGACGGAGATGAAGAGAACAAAAATTTCTTCACCAAGACTCTAATTCAAACTAATTCAACATAATCTACAAACACAGGAATAGTTTCAAAAAACACAATTATGACAAGCACAATTGGTTGGTTTGTTAGGATTTGAAAGTTTTGTCAATGATTTTAGGTCAGCAGTCCGGATTTATGAAGCATCCACGTTTCATTTGTAAATGTGATAGCCGAGATTGACAAAACCGTTGTATTAAAAAAGAATGGATACCCAAAACGTCTTTACAGCCTGGCTTAAAGAATATTGTAAGGCAGCCATTAATTAAGCCAAGTAAAATTCTTCTGTCTTCTTTACATTTTAAATTAAAGTTGATAAAGCAATTTCTTCTGGCTCTGTACAAGGAAGGACAATGTTTTGGATACATCAGGCGCGCATTTCCAAAGTTGTCAGATGCTAAAGTCCAATAAGGTGTATTTGATAATTCTCAGATCCATACGCTATTGAGAGATGGAACTTTTATAACTACTATGAATGATACTGAGAAGGTAGGATGGATTGCTTCTAAAGATATTCTGGAAAATTTTCTTGGAAACACCAAGAGTGAACGATATGAAAAATTATGAAGAACATGATAGAGAGTTTCCTAGAATCAGGGTGTCTTATGGATCTCAGACTACATTTCCAAGATTCTGACCTTGAGTCTTTCTCAGAAAATCTTGGAATTTTTTGCGAAAAGCAAGAACATTCCTTCAGGATGTTGAAAAGATGGAGATATGTTATCAAGGACGATGGAATATGACGGAGAAATTTTACTTGACAATAATAAGCGAGACAAATGAGAATAGAAATTAAAAACATAAGAGGCATCCTTTACGTAGATCTTTTGAGAATAAGAAGATACGTAAACAAGCAAAATCTTCCCTTTCAACCCCTTATTTTGACTTCAGATTCAGAGTCAGCACTAAAAAATACGTAAGAAAACGTGTTTAGACCTTTTTTTTGTGGGCTGGAGTAACTAACATTTTTTTAACTCAATATTGGAATATTTTATTGTTATTGTTTCAGTATTTTTTTATACATTAAGTCAGAGAAATATCTAGTTTAAAAAAAGGTTGTTAAATTTAATAATAATAATTAAATTTGTTTATCAACTATTTGATAATTGAAAATCCACTAATTTTCTTAGCCTGCACAATGGAGTCATACAGTTATGGGATTACAGAATGTGCACGTTGCTTGATAAATTTGATGAACATGATGGTCCTGTGCGCGGAATATGTTTTCACACTCAGCAACCTTTGTTTGTGTCTGGAGGAGATGATTATAAAATCAAAGTTTGGAACTATAAGCTACGAAGATGTATTTTTACTTTACTTGGACACTTAGACTATATCAGAACAACTGTTTTTCATCATGAATATCCTTGGATTTTAAGTGCATCAGACGATCAAACAATTAGAGTGTGGAATTGGCAGAGTCGAACATGTATTTGTGTTTTAACTGGGCATAATCATTACGTTATGTGTGCTCAGTTTCATCCATCAGAAGATATTATAGTTTCAGCTTCTCTTGATCAAACAGTCAGAATATGGGATATTTCAGGACTTAGAAAAAAAAATGTAGCTCCTGGTCCAAGTGGGCTAGATGATCACTTGAAAAGTCCGGGCTCTACAGATTTGTTTGGACAAGCCGATGCTTTAGTAAAGCATGTGTTAGAAGGACATGATCGGGGAGTAAATTGGGCATGTTTTCACTCTAATTTACCACTAATTGTATCTGGTGCTGACGATCGTCAAATAAAAATGTGGCGAACAAATGATGCTAAGGCATGGGAAGTTGATACATGTCGTGGTCATTACAACAACGTATCTTGTGTGTTATTTCACCCAAGACAGGATATAATTTTATCTAACTCTGAAGATAAGAGCATTCGCATTTGGGACATGACAAAACGGACATGTTTGCACACTTTTAGACGAGAACATGAACGGTTTTGGGTACTAGCAGCACATCCAACATTAAACTTGTTTGCCGCTGGGCACGATTCAGGAATGCTTATTTTTAAACTAGAAAGAGAGAGACCAGCATATACCGTTCATAATAATTTATTATACTATATTAAAGATCGTTTCTTACGTAAGCTTGATTTTAGCACTTCAAAGGATACATCAGTCATGCAAGTAAGAGGGGGTGGTAAAATTCCTGCCTACAGTATTTCTTACAATCAAGCTGAAAATGCTGTACTAATTTGTACAAGATCTTATGCCAATATTGAAAATGGTACTTACGACTTGTATATTCTACCTTCAGATGATAATACCGAACCAGAAACGAAACGAGCTTCAGGAATTACAGCTCTTTGGGTAGCCAGGAATCGATTTGCCGTTCTTGATAAGCATGTTGGTTCCTACTCTGTAAGTATTATTGCAATTAAATAATCTATTTTTGATCACTTTTAATGTTAGTTTATTTGTGGTGTTTAACCTATTAAATCAGAAATATTGAGATTATCTGCAAACATAAAGAACTTTGTTGAGTATAAAAATCAGAAACATGTAAATGGAACTCTTGACCGTGTCAGATTTTTTTCTGTAAACTCTACATACATGAAATTTACACCGTTCTTCTTTAGTTTGTAAATATATATGTAAATTTCTAGCTTGTAAAATATTCTTTTTGTTCAATTGCATTTAAACAAAATCCATCACGATCTGTTTTTTTTCTTGCCTTTTCATATTTTTATTTGTTGAGATTAAAATTTTTAAAGGGAGTGACGTATCAAGTAATTTAAATTTTACTAATATCAATCCCTAATCTTTCTATTTGCTTTTTTTTATCTTAACATTTTTTATTGAAGATTTTTCAATTTAACATAAACTGTTTCTTATTTAGACTTGTAGTCAACATAGCAGCTCAATTATTTATGGAAATAACTTTTAAAATATTTATATATCCAATTTGATAGTCTTCGTTTACATTATAATATTATTATTATTCAGTGTATTTTGAAGTTTTCGTAAAATTTCCATACTCAAAAATAGGAAGTACCCCTAAGTTGTTTACATAAATAATTACTGGTTTTCATAATTCTGTTTTAAAAGTTTCTCTCAAGAAACCTCTTATTAACAGGATTTCAGTCACAGCTTCTAAAAAAGCTATATACCCTGCAAATATTAAACATTTTGTTACATATTTTGTTCATGCATTTTCCAAAAAATTATTTTATTATGCAATCTTATTACGTATCCTGTCGCCGACTTGCTATTTTTATTATCACCGGCTTGGTCAGAATCTTCTATTTAGTCCAACATCTCACCCTTTTGAGAATAACTATATATTAGTCAAGTCATGCAGAAGCGCAACGAGGCAAGTTTGTGAAGCAGACTTTGGCAAATGTGTTACTATTTACTCAAGAATCGTATACTCAACTTTTCGAACAGCGAAAAAACATGTTTTTTATCGATATTTGCTTCTTGCATCAATCTAAAATAATGCTACCTGCAGGGAAAAAGAAGTTAATACTAACTAATAAAAATATACAGAAATAGGCAATTATCCATTACAAGTGTTTGTATCAATAATTATGCATCTTTAACAGCTGACGTAATTTTTTTGGGCGTTGAGTATACTTTCGAGCTGAAAAATACATTTAAAAGTGCTTCAATTAAAAAAATGTTTTTATTCTCACGTGTTTGTACTTCGCAAGTGAGTATGGCGATTTTCCTTACATATCAATTCATTTCGTAGAGTACTTTTAAGTGAACTTATTAAAAAGTAATATTTTATATGTTCAATCGCACATTATATGCATTTCATATAAAAAATGCACTTTTTTCTTTATGAAGTTATAAAACAAAGCCTTTTTTTGTTATTAACATTGTACTTGGGACTTTTGGGACTGAAAAAACTTATTATAGTTGTTAAAGATACATTATTGTTAAAATTAAGGCTTGTAATTAAGATATTTGTGGATTTTATTGTTAGTTAGTATCGGTATTGTACCCCTGCAGGTGATGCACAAAAAGGAAAACATCATAAATTTTGGGTTAACTTAACCTCTTTTATTCTTAACAACAGCTTTACTGAAAAATTTTAATGAAAAAATCGTCTTATAACTGTAACCAAAAGTGGTTTTACCCTTAAGTTAGCTGCAAGCCACGTCATTCCTTTCAAGTATACAGATAGGCGAACTCTTCAAAACACAAATTGCTGTTAACAGTGTTATGTTAGTTGTAGGTACATTAACTGAATTCTAATGTTTTATGGATGGATTTACTGCTATAAATATAATAGCCACTACTTATGAATGCAGCGTTTGCATGCTGGTTTTTGAGTATTATCAGTACAATTCCATGTATATATGGATAGACTGGCATGGTAAGTAAGTTGCCTATCAAATGAAGGCATGAGATTGGCATAAACAAACTGTTGTCAGTGCCATACATCATTTTATAAATCAAAACGAATGTTTCTTCTATTTAGAGATGAGACATTACGTGAAACGAGAATTAAATGTCATAAGTTTTTAAATTATAGGTTATATTTATTCTTAAATGTAATAAACACCTTAACCAGTGGCCAACTACTAAATTAAATATACGTACTTAGTCAACTATTGTTAATACTTTTTGACATCAACAGAGTATTTTGTGATGGAAAATAAAAAAAATAATTTGTTCATCGTAAGTCAGCAAATTCTTTTGTAAAATCTTACACGAGGGTGGACAGTTTCTTTAAAGTCATAGATAAAAAAAGTTTATATTAAGGGTTGAAGTGAATAAGTTGGTTTTAATAAATCATTTGGCACTGGAAATTTTATCCACTTAAATTGTAAATATAAAATATAAATTGTAAAGTTTTTTAAATAATATTAAATTATCTTGATAGACGTAAAAATTACTTTATAATAAATTCATAAAGCTTGAAACTAACAACTGAATCTTATTAGCTTACTAAAATATTTTGTTATGACTCTCAGAATGTTACAATAATGTTGCAGAAGTTTTGGAGAAACATTGGTTATAGATTCGTTTAACTATTTGGAGTTTATTGTTAACAGAGAATTTATCAATAACTGATTATTTAAAAGCATTTTTTATTGAAAACAAAAAGTTTATACAAGGATGAATAATCATCATCCTACTAAGATTTTTAAGATAAAAGTTTTTATGTAAGTGTATGTTTGTTACCTTTTGACGGTCAAACGGCTGATCCAATTACTATCAAATTTATTATAGAAGTAGCTGACATCCTATGTTAAGACAGATTTTACTTTCATTTTAAAATTTTTCGGGAACACCGATACATAGTCTAAAAACGCAAACATGTCTGAGGAAATCAGTGTTAAAATACTGTGACTGTCATCGCCTAGTAGACGGCGGCGGAACCAGTGGCAGATGCCGCAGACGGGCGTATGGGAAATAATTTGATTGTACACTACTTAGATACAAAGTATAAGTTTTTAATCATATTGTTAGACTAATCTTGAACAAAATCCTTTTTAAAAAGCGGGTTGAACTTTGGGTACCAGCTAGTAATTAAGTAAATTATACACTAAGTACAATCTCAAGTAAAAAATTAACAACTGAATCTCTTGTCAACTTGTACTTCCAACAGTCGAACAATATTGTTATTAAACACGTTTTTTTTAAGATTTAGAATTTAAGTAAATGAAATATCCAATGCAAAATTATTTATAAAAATCAATCTATTAACTTAAACACTTTATGTAAATCTTTCTGTATTGTTAAGGTAAAAAAAAAAACTGTCTACCTCTATATAAGCCTTTGCCAACATGAAATAAAAATTTTTCTTAGTAGTGTCAGGCTGTGTCAGAAGATGGTGATCAGATGTTAAACCCCTGCGTCATCTTAGACTAAAAGCTAAGGCCCGAAGGTGTTGAAAAAAAAATCCTCCACACAAAAACGATACCTGCTGCAACTTTACCAATTATTTTTCTTCAATAATCCATATTATACCAAAGTTGTGGTAATTTTCAGATTTCAAAGAGACCATTTAACATTTTACACCCCCTTCAAATTATCATCAAGGCATAAAACCAATTGAAACTGATACCAAGTAAGCAAAAATCATCGGGTAATCTTTGAACACTATCCAAACTTTTGTAACATTAACGGTTCAAAAGATACATACCGAAAATGAATGAAAAATAAATTTTTGGTTAGAGTAGGTTGCGAATTTTGATTCTCCAGTGCTTAACACGTGTTAACACACTATGTAAGGTAAGTCATAAACAGATTCTTTAAAGTAAATAAATATCTAAAATAGTTAATTTTTTGATCTACCGGCTTACACGTTCCACTTAGTGACTTGGCATTCCATGATCACGGAAGTTAACTTCTTTTATACGAATGGAATACGACTTATGAACACACCTCAAAATGTCGTAAAAATTGATACAGGTTAATATGTCAGCAAAATGATTACTGAACCTGCTGTATAAAATGATGCTATAAAATACTTTTGGGCTGGAGTAACAGAAAAAAGATTTTATTTTAGACAATGCTTTACCAGCTTCACCCCAACATCATCCCCGAAGAGCTCAACTTTATCAAAGTCTCTCACGCAAAGATCCTTAATAATGTGATGCTGTGTAAGAAGCACAGTAAGTTAACTCTAGTTTGTTCAAAATGTAAGCAGATCTATAGCTTATATCAAAAGGTAATCGTTTAATAAACTTAGCTAGAGGCTGTCAAGCTGAAATCCCAGTGGTTCCCAGTTTTTTTTTTTTAACTTCTTGGCAACATCGGCATCAGGAGTCGATTTCAGCCAAAGTGGTTCCCAGTTATTGTTTCTGATAAGATTGACACAAGGTCCAAAGTCAAAGTTTCCCGTGCTGTAATCTATTATAACATGTTTCATTGCGAGTAACACGGTTAGGCAACTGTACTCGGTGCAGAAATTCTGCGCAGCAGAAGCAGATAATTTTTTTAAACTTGATTCGAGGCTCAATGCCAAAATTTTCCAGACAGGAACCGTCCAATAGACTTTTCCTGTACTACAACACTGGAAAATAAGTTTTTCAGCAGAGTACTGCCAACGACCCTGGAAAGCTAGACTCGTGGGCCAAAGTCAAAGTTTTTCGCGCGGGAATCTTTAATAAATGCTAGACTCGAGGCTCAACGCTAAAGTTGCCAAACGGGAATTGCACGATGGACTTTTCCTGCGCGTACAACACTAAAAAATAGGATTTTTAGAAGAGCACTGCTGACGACCCTGAAAAGCTAGACTCGTAGTCCAAAGTTGAAATTTTCCGTGCAGGAACTTTCGATAAATGCGAGAATCGAGGCTCAACACTAAAATTTTCCAAACGGGAATCGTTAGATAGACTTCTCATGTGCGTACAACATTTAAAAATAGGATTTTTAGCCAAGCTCTGCCATTGACCCTGGGAACCTAAACTTGTGGGCCAAAGTCAAAGTTTACCATGCGGGAATCTCCGATAACATGTTTCTTTATGGAAGACATGCCGAGTTGACTTTATGTGTCGCTGAATTTTTGGGAGGAGGAGCTGATAGTTCTAAAACACTAGACTTGAGTCTCAACGTGAAAGTTTGCCGATTGTTAATCTTTTGATACAGTTTTTCTGGTCGATAACACTGGCAATCATACGTTTAAGTGCCCTACTCGTATCTTTTGTAAGAATGACTTTTGGATCAAAGACACAATTGTGTATGTGCTTATGTTGAAATATTCTGTGTAGTGCTCTCTATTTTCCAGAGCAGGTTCGAAAAAAATTTGCTAACCATGAAAGGAGCAAAGGCTATTTTTGTTCTAATAAGCGACTAATTGTCAAATGTGCCAACAAACTATATGACCCCCCGCACCTTACATCTTTGAAGATAGATGGTTTAACGAGGATAGCGCCAAATGCTTTATACTTAATAATCTGGGCTTTTTTGCATTTAATATTAAGCAATTAGTATGATAATATTAACGAACGTTTCTTTTGCTGTACTTTGTTGTATCGGCTATTTAGCGCATAAATGTAAAAATTTTTAATTCATTCTAGAGATTGATACTTATTCGAAACGTAAAAACAAAATCCTCGAAGTTTGGATTAATTTTTACAAATATGCACCCGACCCGAGAAAACGGCGTGAACAATTGTATGGCAGCAGTCCGACTGCACCGAAAAAAATTTTCAAACGTGTACTGTCCGACTCGTCAAACGTTTGTTAAGTTATTTGTCACACCATTATATTGATAACAATTATTTTTTTTTGTTACACTTATGGTTGGCTTCTATTAAGAGCACTACTCTGTGATTTGAGGATTCGGGAGAGTGATGGTAAGAGGGATGAGAACCCAATTGCAGAGAGGAGAATATGGTTTAAATAGGCAATTACACTGCGAGAAGGTCGCCCATCCCCTTCACGAGGAGTATTGTGTGGTTAAAAATCACATGTAAAAAAATTCACAGCTCTACTTCTTTGAAAAAGTTTCACTACTCGGGAATCAAAGCCGAGGCCTCTCGTGTACCGACCCACAATTTCCGACTCACAAAATATATAAGGAAAAAAAACTTTTCTTATTAAACTTATGGAAAAATCAGTTAAAATTGCATTTATAAGATGTGTATGAATGACTCGATTTTAGTTTGTATGAAAGATTACTCTTAGGTAAACCTATTTCATTTTCAAATAGATCTATAATTTATTGATTTTTTTTTTTTTTTTCAATAACACAAGAAAGAAGGGGTCAAGTATGCGTAAAAGCGTGTATGTAGGTTCATCCATAAAAAAAAATAATTTTCAGCGTTGCTGCATGAATTTGCACTCCTCCAATCTCTCTGAATTTTGAGCTAAACTTTTTCTCCACTAACTATGCGATAAACGTTCTTGAGTCAAAAAATCACCTTAATCACAAAAGAAAAATTGTGAAAGAAGAAAACGCAATTAAAATGTATTATTGTATTTACACAGTACTGAAATTTTTATTTTTTTTAAATATGAAAATTATGAAAAAATGTGAGAAATTGTATAAACAATTGTTTAATTATGTTCAAAGTAACAGTTTAATGATAAGTAAATAAATGTTTATTAATACATATGAAAGCTGCTCTGCTAATAAATACTAATTTTTATATTTTTTAATAAAATATGTACCAAAAAATATACTTCATTAAATGAACTATTCATTTATTTAATGTATATTTAAACCAAATGAATTAATACTAACATCAATGAGATATTAGCCGGTCACTGCAAAAATCTACAGATGCACGATAGTAGAAGCTTCTACATTATTTTTTGTTTTATATTGAAATCAACAGCATTAAATTACAATATTTATAAGGATGTATTTCTTAACCAATTATTTTTTTTATGTTGTACATCATGTTTTTCTAATTTTTTACACGCCTGTATAAATTTTATTTGTATTTCTGCTTGACGTGTTTTAAATAGTCAAACTTTTTGCATTTTTCTGAAATATGTACATTTTTTTTAACTTCTATTACAAATGCAACGTCGTTTTTTGAAAGAGAAAATAATCGAGTCTTGATCATATTTTTTTATGTATAAGATATAATTTTCAGCCAAAAGCAAATACTTCAGTCGTAGCCATAAGATATGAGCCCATGCTAAATTGATAACACCAAGATTTAGTTCGCGATACAATAGGCGGCAAATCTAATTCATTAGGTGAGTTGGAGGCACGCGATTGTTGAGACGGGCTAGTAGGTCTTGGCAACAATCTACACAAACCCAAAGCGTGTGATTGGTGAGACAGGCCGACGGACGTTTGCGCTCGTTGAAGCGAGTTGCGGGAGGCCCACGGTCCTTGAGATGAGCTTGAGAAGGATCACAGTCGGCGAGATGGGTGAGCGGGCATTTGTACTCGTAAAGGGGTGCCAGAGGAGGCTTGTGAACCTAGACACGCGTCGGTGGGTGCTTGCGCTTGTTTTGTGAAGCCTCAGGAGGTGTGCAATCAGCTAGACAAGTTGGCAGGTGCTGGTGATCCCCCGGAGGAGCCAGAGAAGGTACGTGGTTGTCGAGACGGGCTGGTAGGCGCTGGTGATCTCCGAGACGAGCTGGAAGAGGCGTGCGATTGGCGAGACGAGCTGGAAGAGGCACGTGGTCGGTAAGACGGCCTGGCAGGTGCTGGTGATCTCTAAGACAAGCCGAAGGAGACGCATGGTCGGTGATCGCTTTGCTGCCTTGGGTTGCACGACTGGCATGTTACTCCACATTTAACACACCTTCACCGGGACTGTGCAATGCGCTTTGCTGAAATATCTTCAAGTTTATCAAGATGAATTTCTTTAGAAAACGCTTCTTCGTTTGAAATTTCATCAGTATCGACTATCATTAATGAACTGCCATGTTTGAATGAACTGGCATGATTTCTTTATTGGCACCCTGTTTGACGTCATATCCTCTTTGACATGACTGTAAAAATATAAAAATGCAATAAAATGTGCACGAAGGTGTATGCACGTATGCTATGAATACTTTTTATTAGAAAATGCATACTTACATGATATTTTTTAATCATCTAGTTGCATCATCTTCCATGCATCGGAAGCATCCTTATAATACTTTTTGACGTACTGAGTGAAAATCTCTTCGTCCTTTTTGGCTAACGTCAACAACCGTCTTACATACTTTACTTTGTTGTTACTATAAGAGCTCATATTTTTTATAGATTTTCATTCATAAATGGGTATTTGGTGCTCTCCATCGTTACGCAAAATATTAAAAATTTTGGTTGACGTATGCTGGTCAGGGCTTACGCACGTTGTATAAGGTATAAGTGGTGATAAAACTCTGAAATATGAAATTCAATGTTTGATAAACATTTTTATTAGGTTACTTATACATAGTACCTACGCAAAACTCCACTCTGAAGCTAGAATATTTTTATTGTAATGTCGGATCAGTAGGTCCAACGTCGTATCCGTAATGTTGTTGTGATTCTGTGTGACGACGATCTTGAAACTTCTTAAAGCTAACGTTCCAGTACCTTAATCTGGGCGATCGACTTGTCGTAAGCCAGCCGCACGACTTGTCTCCCCTATTTGGAATCACTAGTCCAAATACCTACTGATCGGCTGCGCTTAGGTAAATTTCTTCGTAGCTTGATGAATTTGCCAGCGTACTCTCCTGAGCAAAGTCTAAGCCAAGTTACCTCAGAGCTAACCATTTCGGACGCGAGCAAAAGATAACAATGACGTTACTGGTTTTTTTGCAAACATTTTTTACACGATTCGTTGCTGTAGAAACGAATCCGGTGTATTTTCGATCATAAGAACATACTCGAATGTATTTTTTTTACAAAGTATTATTTATTTATATTTCACCTATTCGCAAATAAATATTGCGCCGAAAATTTTGAGATAACTGAGTACAAAACTTCTGAAATAAAAATCAAGGCGTTGATAGTTGCTTAATGAATGGTGCTTTCAGTTTGTACCTACAAAAGCAATGAGCACCGCAGGTAATTTAGTTATTTGTAATGTACCAATTCACTGATTTCATAAAAAAAATTTTCTTCGGTCCTTTCATACTTAGCAATTTCGTTTAACATCTAATCTCGAGAAAAAAGAGCGTCACTGGTCAAGTAGGCGTTAGTGCTTCTCTTGATACAATTCTCGTGCGTAAACAGAGCACCTCAGATAATTTAGCTGCAAGAGCTGTCGTTTAATTCACGCTATCTTCGATACATTTCATGGCGAATTTTGGCGTTGAACCTTGAGTCGAGTTTAAAAAAAATATCGGCTTTTGCTGCGCAAGAAGTTTGGACTGAGTAGATTGTTTTTCTGATATATTAACCTGTATCAATTTTTACGACATTTTGAGGTGCGTTGATAAGTCGTATTCCATTCACATGACAGAAGTTAACTTACGTGATCATGGAATGCCAAGTCACTAATGGGAATGTGTAAGCCGGTAGATAAAAAAATTTACTATTTTAGACATTTATTTATTTGAAAGAATCTGCTTATGACTTACCTTACATCGTATATTAACACGTTTCAAACACCGGAGAATCCAAACTCGCAACGTATTCTAACCAAAAATTTATTTTCCATTGATTTTTGGTATGTATTTTTTGAACCGTTAATGTTATGAAGTTTAGATGGTGCTAAAAGATCCCCTGCTTATTTTTACTTACTTGGTAGGTACAAGTTTTAATTGGTGTTATGCCTTAATGCCAATTTGGAAGGTATGTAAAATGTCAAATAGTCACTTTATACTTGTAAGGAAGTAAGTTACCTTTTCTTTGTTGGAGCTTGCAAACTGCACCACTTATGTAACGTGAATTTTACTCTCATGTTAAATAAGTACAGATAAGATAAGGATGTCCATTTTTTTGGAGGTCAATTTTGGGTAGATCATCTTAATCTTACTGCAAATGGCACTTGTGAGCCAATTTTTCATTTTCTATGTATTGGCTCAAGTTGTGGCTCGTATTTACTGTGTGCAACACCTTGAAACAGTGCTACCAACATGAGAAATAGGTCGCACTAACTTATTGAAGCACATGTACTTCTTATGGAAAAGTTTGTTTTCAGTATAAAGCCGTGAAAAAATTATCATTGGTCCGAAACTTGTAAACCACACTAAAAAAACTCGACTTTAGTTATAAGAGATTTGTAAATGCCTCAAAAGAATATTTCAAGCGTCATGGCTCATAAGAAGCTATGTTATCTTATGAGTGAGTACTGCCGTTTTTACGCGTGTAGGCGGTGCTGTTTTAAATTGCTACATGGACCGAATGCAGTATTCACCACATGATACTTTTTAAATACTAACAAAACTCTTTACCAGAATAAAATATGACGAAAATATTTTGGATTTTTACGAATCATAAGTTTTCTCAATTCCTGTGAGAGTTGCAACTAGTATTCATTTTTACGACTTTTAGGCCCCAGCTTTTGTCGAAATACATGCGCTATGCGCGTAAAAGTGGTAATTAGGAGCTTCCATAGCATAAAAATGCTTTAAAAAATTTATCAAAAAATTATTTGAAGTATTAAACGTTGGGGCTGAAGCCTAATTCTCCAACTTTAACAGCCGTCTCAGTTCAATAGAAAGACTGACATAGGGCTGAACTTTGATCTGTCGAAACTTTCTGATTCGGCAATCTTACACGTGAAAAAGCATCTTCTTGAGAGAGAAACTAAGAAGGCAGCCAAAGTTAGTGAATTGGGCCCCTGACAAGTGAGACAACTTGGCAAATGTAGCTGAGAAGGTGATGTAGAAAAAGGCTTTCTAGTGGGCTTCGAGGGAGTAAGGAGACAATCATAAGAACGCTCGTCATTAGTTGAGTATATCATTCAAAGATCATGTGGAGTTTTATCATATGCTGTTATAAAGTAGGATATTTGATTTCTTAGAGGTTAGCATGCTAGCCTCCTATCCCGAGAAACTACAGGGGTCGTAGGTTTGAATCTCATCTAAAATTATCCAGAATTTTTCTCGGACTTTTTCGATGCGATGAGTACCCTGGATGCCAAAACACCACTTATCCGTTTTTTAAAACGAATAGAAGATTTTTTCTGGTAATGTGTGGACTTCCAGTGGCTCCTTTTTCGAAGAAAATCCAGCACTCATCCAGCTCATCCAGTGAAGTCATAAATAATGTTATAAAGGTGTACAATCAATGTAGCCGTATCGATAAGTTAAGAATTTTTAACAAAACTGTATTGCCCTTAATAGTAGTTAACAAGAAATTTTTTTTGATTATGTACTTGGAGATAAAAAAAAATTAAATAACGTTTGTTAATTTAACTGTGCCTTATTCTGTTCTGCACTTGTGTCGTCTTTTAATAAAAATTATAAATATTACTGAGCATTTATATTTGTCATAATGTAAAAAACATTGTATGAATAAATGACAAATTGTTGACACATCAATAATGTAAAATCACAATGTCCATTCGTTAATAGTTTTTGCAACAGCTTTTCGTATTAACTGTTACCGTTACACAATGAAAAACGAAAACAGTTTGAAATGATGAGAACAGTAAGACTTAACTACTATACTTTTGCAACTAATCATGACTTCTGCAAAGAGAACAAATTGTAACTTGATGTTAAATTAAAGGATATGCAATAGCTTTATTACATATACCATGATATAACTTGCCTAGCTGTATTTTTTAATTTTTGTGAATTTATACTTTGAACTTTTACACATGCAGAAGTTGTCATCAATACCTTCTCTATTGACATTACAGCACATAACTATTTTGTACGTTAAAATATTTCTCGTTTATTTAGATAACTCTTGTGTATTTAATAAAAGAGAGCTATCAATTTTGTCATATAGTTTACATTTGCCTTCTTTTTTTAAAAACAATATTGTTTTTATAACCCATCTTACATACTATTTCCGATTTAAATAATCAAATCCCACAATTACAACCATCAATAAGAGCAAAGTGAAAGACTACCAACGGTTTCATTTAATTCACAGCTCACATTACCGATACCTTTAGAGTATATAACTAATGGCTTATGACTCCTGCTAAATAGTTTATAGTTCCTAGGATCATATTAAAAAAAGTAAAAATTTGACAACGAGTGTACTATTAAATTTTACGTATGATAACCTCATTACTGCTTATTCAATGAAGCCTTCAGGGATGAATAATTTCTGTAGCGCATTATACACAAAATTCAGTTTATTTGTAGCCTAAAAACTTGATAAATAGAGCCTGGTAAGATAGCTCATCAGTATATGTAATAACGCTACCCCATATTCTTTGATTTGTCATACGTTATGTTTTTAAGAAGTAGTCGTAAAACAAAGCACCTTGAATCATTGGCATAATCCAGTGAGCAATTACATTAAACACCCATCTACTATATTCTTACTTAAAATGCTTGTGCAGATGATTTGTTAATATTTGTGTAATATTTATTGAATCAGGGCTGTAATATTTATTTTTGAGTTATATGACTACTTATTTTAACTTCTATTCATTCTACTTTTTGTAATCAATTTTAATACCAACATAATTTTAAACATTTTTTGAGTTTTTATTATACATTTTTTTAAAGTTTTGTTTTAATTTTTTTTATTCTATTGACATTTTAACTATACATCAATAAGTTTCTAATAGTATTATAACGTATATTGGATTCGATCCTTATCAGTATATAAACAAAAATCGTAATTACTTACAACGAAATTTCGATAACTTAACAATTTATAAAAAGTATCTTACCAAATCCTCGGATTTTTTTCTACCATACTTTGACTTGTTTAACTTACAGATTTAATTTTTGCTTGTTTGCTAGCCTTTATGTTTATTAATGTAAATTTTTGATTTTACTTGTCAAAATTCAAAAAAAATAATTATGCTAAAAAGTACCGTGCATTCTTTATGCCATAAAATAATCAGTGGCCATAAGAAGCCGTTGATTTACAGTTTCTCCCGTATAATTCACGAAAAGGGCTATTTTTTTAAGCTGTTAAGATTTTAAACCCCCCAAAAAATTTATATTAAAAAAATTTTTTTTTCTTATATCTCACAACTTTATTACCAGAGCAACAAAGTCCTGGACCTTAAACCCCACATTTTTATTGCCACAAAAACACAAAAACATTTTCTACTTATTTAAAAATCTGAAGTAGGATCTTTAAAGATTTCAGAGATTGCTGTGAGGGTACAATGAAAATTTTATCTCTCACGTAATGGACTCTTTATTTGTCGATTTTGACGCTGCTGTTTCAATCTCGATAAATTTTCTGCGTCAGTTTCTTGACGCCTAAGCAAAATTGTATTTATTAGATACATTTGAAGTTTTTCTTCCAATTCACCCTCTTGCAACTTTTGGCATGCTTAAAATTTGTGTGACCCCTAAAGTGTGTTTTCTGTCAACTTTGTTAAGTTCTAATATATTTGTTGGCAAGGTAGTTCGACGTCCGATGGCCCTAAAAAAGACCGGTGAACTTATTAAGTAAACTCTTTCAGTCTTCAGTTAACAGCAATTGTGACTGCCTGGATACCTCAAGGTGATCTTCTCTGGCCTGATGTTGAAAACCCAGACTACTCGGGAGAAAAATTACAAAGTCCGAAGCTTTGGGGCTCGTTGTAGTGCTCTTTCCCAATGTCTCCCGGTATAACGTCGAAGACGTTGGTGTCTAAAGCACCTTTTTTATTTTGCAGATTCAGTTTTTTGGTGATCTTAGATGGGGAGATTGGTTAGTGATACTTGTGCACCTTTTTTATTTTGCAGATTCAGTTGTTTTGGTGATCTTGGATGGGGAGATTGGTTAGTGATACTTGTTCAGTGGAGGCTGTCCCGTTGGCTCAAGTTTTGTTTTCCTTCATAGCTGTTAAAGGTTTGCCCAGCGCAGACCTTGGAGAGCATCAGTGATTTCTGGTTAAATGCTTAGAGTCGAAAGGGTAATATATGGTTGTCGGTCACCGGGTTTTCCAGCCTTGCGAAGAACAACTCCGCAGGTGACGTCTGCCAGTGAATAGCTGACTTGGTTTAATAGTGCCCGTCTTCAGTTAATATAGTCTTTTAGTCGACGAATCGCTTCCAAAAATGGTAATAAAAATGTATTTGTTAGCAAGGTAGTTTACACTTAAGTGGATCCTAAAAAGAACCGATGAAATTGATGGTTAAGTAGGGAACGCCAATACTTATAATGGCCCTAAAAAGCGCCAGTGGTGAAACTTCCAGGCTATTCTTTATTATTGTTCCTGATGATGAAGAGCTGGCTACGGGTTGCTTGATTCTTACCCTAGGAGTCTCGATTTACGGAGTCTGTGATGAAAGGAGGTACGCCGCTGACCAAAGAATATCTCGTCTCGGGTCGTTTCTCGGATAACCAACCGCTCATCGTTAGACGGGAACATGTGGGTAAGCGCGTTAGGGACGCGACGACTAAGAAGGTAGCAGTTGTGGCTACCCGTGCTCCTCAGAGCTGTTTTTCCTGGCTTACACTTGTAGCCAAAAATTCTCTGACTGTACCAGGTGGGATGGTGGGACTGCCACACAACTCTGAAGAGTTGGTGCAGATTGTGCTCTGGCTAGATATGTCTCCTGGTATTGTGGCAGAGACGGCATCGGTTGGAATAATTTTTTTTTTTTTATCGCACTCGTCGAGATTCAGGGTGAACAGACACCTAGGTCCCTTCCCCCTTGGATAAGAGTGTCGTCCGTAACCGGGATACCCAGCTGCAAGACTGTCATCAGCATTCTCTATACAGCTCGTTGTACTTCCGAAGCTCAACTACATCCCTATCAAGACGCTCTGGCCTATTATAACCACATTTATTTAATTTTGTTGCAGGTAGCCTCGATTTAATGTCGACGCCACCTAGCAGATTTTACTGAACTAAAGTGAAAAGCTGGCGTATTTTTGTAAAACTTTGAGCTCATTTATTGCTATTGTTATTAAATTTTTTACGATAAAAACTATACTAAAACCATCTAGGAAGTATCATGAATCAGTGTGCAAAATTTCAACAAAATCGGTTCCGTAGTTTTCGCGGTTAGCGATTACAACGGTTTTAGCGTACTTGCTTTATATATTAGTTAGATATGTGGTTAGATGATCGTATCTTATAACTGTACTTGTCTTTTTTTCGGATTTCGTTGA